>NC_052946.1:23556524-23856524 GCF_013358895.1 Oreochromis aureus | reverse complement strand
GGCTGATAGATATGTAGTTGGGGTGGCTGTAGTTCAGATGGTAGAGCCAGTTAGCTACTACTCAGAAGGTCGGTGGTTTGATCCCAGTGTCAGTGTCCCAGTAGATGCCTGTCTTTGGCAAGTTACTCCTGGATGCATCCATTGGTGTGTGTGAATGTTAGCTATAAAGAGGGGGAGAGGGGTGGTGCTGGTGTGAATGGATGATCATGAGCAGAGTGTAAAGGCTTTGAGTGCTGAGATAGAACAGAAAAGTGCTAAATGAGAACCATTCTGCTTATAAATTTTATGTATTTATTTATTTATTTTACCATAGATAGAAAACTGCTTGACAGACAGGTGGACCTACATGTTTTCATGCTGTGCAAACACAGCATATCACCTTCTCTGTCTTACTCAATACGCACATCAACCACAGTGAGTCACATTCATACTTTTAACCTTGATCATCACATCACGTCTCTCACTACTCTACATTACAATAGTCTAGCTAAAGTAACATAAAGACAACGGTGACCACTTGACCACAAGTCCAAGGGATGCTTACTGTATAATTCACAGAATAACGAGCACATTCATTTACAGAATTTCTCATTTAATAAGTTTCCAGTGACCAATTTCTAGATAAATCCATAAACCCCACACACATATTCCAGTGTGGGGGCATGTTTTCAACATAGAAGTGGAAACAATGTTTTAGTCCTTTACAACTAAAGGAAACTACTTCACCAAGGAAACTTAATCTTTCTGACCTTGCACTCTGTACAGTCATTGATAGGAATCCTCCAATCTAAATTCCTGGTGTATACTCTTTCTCCTCTTTTCTTTCCTTCCTCTATTGAGCAGTGATTTTGTATGTTTGTTTATTTATTTATTTTTGTTTTGCTTGCTAAACATACTTTAAAATGCTGTGCTGATTCTGACCTGCTAAAAAGGTTTGTACAAATGACAGAACAAGGCAGAGAAGTGCTAATAGAGTAGAAAAGCACTATATATGAACCAGTCCATTCACCATTTACCATGATGAGCACTGCCCAGCAAAATGACCTCCAGCAGGCCACTGACCAAAAACTCAGAAACAGACTTGATGAGGGTGGCATAAGGGGCCCAATGTCCTCAAATGGGCAGCATGAATATAATTCACATTTCCCATAAATTTGTGCTTTTCACAGATACTTGGTGACATCAGCTACTACTGCTCTGTCAGGTGTCTCAGCCTAAGCAAGGTACTGAAAAGTGTCTGGGATCTGAGAGAACAGATTCAGGATTTCTGTGTGAAGAAAGGACATGACGTCCCAGAGCTTTCTGATGAAGATTGGGTGGCAGACCTCGGATTTGCTGTGGATGTGACTGCACTAATGAACCAACTAAATGTCAAACTGCAGTGCAGGGGACTTTTTGTGCATGAGATGTACAGTGCAGTAAAGGCTTTCATGAGGACACTGCAGCTTATCTCAAGCCAAGTGAAGGAAAACCTTCTGACCCACTTGCCAACACTAAAGGAGGCTATTCCAAATGCCAATCACCTCCACAAGTACTTAGCCATGTTAGAAGTACTGCATGCAGAGTTTTCAAGGCGATTTCAAGATTTCAAAGCTCTTGAAAATGAAATGGACATGGTTTCTTCTCCCTTCACCTGCAGTGTGGATAATGCTTCAAGTGATGTTCAGATGGAACTCATTGACCTGCAGTCTGACACACTTCTGGCAGAGCACTTCGGGTCAGTCCCACTGCTGGACTTTGATTCCTCCCTCAAAGAAGAGAACTTTCCACACCTGAGGAATCATGCTCAGAGGATTCTAGTCCTCTTTGGATCTACCTATGTATGTGAACAGACATTCTTGGTGATGAAGTTCAACAAATCCAAACACAGGTCCTCTGTCACTGATGACCACTTCTCAGCCGTTCTTCGCATAGCCGCCTCCGACATTCAGCCAGATTTCAATGCCCTTGTTCAAACAGGAACAGGCTGGATTATTCTCACTGAAAAGGAGGAAAACATGACACAAGTCATTGTTGCATTTCTATCAACTTCTTGTTTGTTGAGTTAAACATGTTAAAATGAAATAACACCGATTCAGTGATTGTTTTTGTTGTATTTGGCTTATGCACCATAATTTCACATAGCCCAATATAAATATTTACATTATTTTATATTAGTTTTATTCTTCTGATTACCAGTACCAGCTATTCGTAATATATAATTTAGTGAATTTTACAATTTAAGAAAGTTAAGCAGACTTGGGCTCAAGTTGTCGTTGATGTGGCCCTCTGACACAACTCGGGTTTCTCATGTGGCCCCTTGTAAAAACTAATTGCCCACCCCTGCTTTAGAAGGTGATATCGGTCTGCTATCCCATCAGCATCCACCCACGTGTTTTACCCGTGTAAAAGACAATGAAAATTTTTAGCGTCTGTGTTTTTTAAATCCCAGAGTTCTTCCCTCGTTGTCTCAGGACTGTACCGTTACAAAGACGGGAAGAACACAAAGCGTGCTCACGGTGTTCGGTACCAGTACCGGTGAGAGCGGATTTTCAGAGGCAGTTTGAGACAATTACGGCCAAAGAAAGAAAGAAAGAGAGATTGGTATTAGACCGCAGTTAAGTGAGCCGTCATTTGTGAGCCGCGGTCAAGCAAGCCGCCTGAGATCCGCCACATAAATTTTCTTGCGCTTCTACACTTGCCTTTACGGCAGCGCCTGTTCTCCTTCATTCGCACACATACACGCGCACACATATTGCATTGGGATAGCCTGGTTCCCCTTACTGTACCTCTGGGCCAAGTTTAATCTCTATCAATTGCAATATTCCACAAAAATTAAAAGACAGTTATGCTCATGTTCAATACAGTCAATGCAAAACAATCACATCACATTCAAAAATTAATTAAAAATCATTCTTGATAATTGACGTCAAAGTTTCAACACATTCCTCCTCTGGGCAACCTATTGTATCTCTGGACCAAGTTTCATCTGAAACTGCTTTTATACTCCCAAAAAGTAAAAGGACAAGTCTGCTCAAATGTAAAAACTTTAAAGGAATGCGATAACGTAATGTAAAAATGTATTCAAAATCATCTGTGATAACTGGCACGAATTTCTCAACGGATTCCTCTTCTCGGACACCCACATATATGTGTGCCTAGTTTCATCGCAATCCACTCTATAATTCTGCAGAAATTAAATGAATTTTCTGGACAAATTCAACATGCTCAATCAATTATAACATCACATTAAAAAATTAACTAAAAATCATCTGTGACTGTTGACATGAAACTGTCAGTTGAATACTCCTCTCGGTTACCTTTTTTACACACTAGAAAATGCTGGGTTAAAAAATAACCCAATTTGTAACCCAGTGCTGGGTCAACCCTGAGTTGTTTCAACTTAACAAGGTTGGGTTATTGGTTTGACCCAGCACACTGGGTTAGGATAACTATCCAAAAATTAGGTTAAACTGACCAATGTTCAAAGTTGAGGTTAATAAAAATTGTGTCGAAACCCAGAACCCATCACAAGGGTTATATTACCATTAGCATTTGGGTTAAGATTTCTACTTACTATAAAATTCAGCATAAAAAAACTAGATTCAAAACAGATTTTCTCAAAACTATTTTTATTGCCATATGATACATAACATAGACAGCAAAATTCATACAATATATATAAATGAAAGTAAAATGCAAGTAAAAAAGTCTATAATTCATTATATTATATCCATGATTTCAAATCAGTCTTTGGTTACAGCACATGCACATGTACGTGTTAATAAACATGAAGACATGCTATGTAAAGCTGGCTCTGTTTTAGAACCAATTACATGTAAAAACTCTTAACATTAAAAAACTGATGAACTGATGATTTTTTCATGGACTTAACATACATCCACACTTTGGAAAGGTGGCAAGAGGAAATTTCCCTCTCAGATCATTTCATGCACTTTTATGAGCAACGTTTTATGCTTCCATCATAGCTAAATGAGCCCTCGTTAATTTGATCATATTTGATTCATGTCCTGGGGTTCATCTATTCCTGGGATAGATGACAGTGTGAAGGAATTCCCAAACCTGGACACATCACTTTGGGTAACTTGCATCAAATACAAAAAATGCTTTGAAGCAGCCATCAACAGACCTTAGATTGCTGCAAAAAGCAGAAACAAATCTATCTTCTAGTACCAGGAAAAATGACCATTTTCTTGGGGTTCTTTTGGTGCTGAAATTTTCTTCCTGATAGAACGAAGCCTTTTTCCTGACATTGCATAGACACTGCTCCAGTTGCTGGTTGAGCCAAGATCTTTATACTGTCACACGGTCGTACAAACCGTTTTGCCAACTTCTCAATAGAATTACAACAAATGTCATTATTTATGCATCCATAATGTGCACATGACTGAAGAAGTCACTTGGATGAGTGACAAAACATTTCTCCCACTGAAAACGCTTCGTCCAGATGAACGGAATCAACCTTTTGGGATTTACTTACCTGGATGATTGAGCATGCATCAAGACATATAATGTGCATACATTTTTTTTTTAAGATGTGGAGACTGACTACATAAGAACTGTATATTTATTTTTATAATCAAAATGATACTGATGGTATACTTTATTCCTGAAGTTGGGCTGCAAGCAAAAACAGTTGCATTTAATAAAATTTGATAAACAAAAACTTGACTTTTCTGTAGATTTCTTGTAAAATAAACAAATATAAAGAGCAGAAGCTTTGAAAAAAACATAAAAAAAAAATCATTTTTAACTGATCCTCTATGTTTTCATCACCCCAGCACACACACTTTAGGAGCTGCCACTGGAGTCATTACCTTGGCCAGCACAGCGCAGTGTCCCTGACGTTCTGACCAAGAAGCCCAAATGTAGTCACAATAAAATGCCCCCCACACACCCAAAAAACCACCACCAACAACAAAAAAACCTTGAAACTGATTTAGTTTATGCACATGAAATACTCACTTTTCTCCATAGCGCTCCATTAAGTGTAAACTAAGTATCCAGACCATGCATCTTTCATGTATGGATATGCTGGTGTTCCTCAAGACTGGCAACCAAAGATCCCCCTCAGGTGGACCTCATGGATGTTCTAAAGTTAAATAATTAAAGTTAATACATTTTTAATGTTAATTTTAGAATAACTGAATATACTTGTGATGGCTGCAGTTACAGCCACACAGTGGTAATATCTACCAAACATTAGTGTTACAATAGAGGCTTGACAATAACAGCACACTTACATTTTTCTTTCTTTAAATATAGGATTGAATTTACAGGGTAATTAAGAATTGGTTTTGGTTTAGAATTAATTTATTTATACAATCACATAATACTGTATTCTAAAATAAGTGTGCACATTTTCGTTTACACTGTTATGTATGTATGACTTAATTTTTCTTTGTTTTCTGAGTTACCTCAGTGGCAGCTGCTCCCAGTCCCTTGGTTGATGAGCTAAGAGGTGGGAAAGGGGCAGAGCAAGCCTATATGGAGACCTGCAAAGTGGGTCATATCACAATTCTGGATCATGGAGGGGAAATGGAATTTGTTATGTTAGTTTTAGTTGGGTTTTGTGTGTTCTTCGCCTTTCTGTGTTTTTGTGGGCTGATCAGCCACTATTTAAGATTCCTCTCTGTCCCGTTTAGGTAGATCAGTTCAATGACTGTAGTTACCAGTTAGTAGTATTGTTTGTTGCCAGCTTTTGAGAAGAGTTCTGTTACTTTGACCTCTTTTATGGGCCTAAGATTTTGAATTTTCTGTATAATTTAACCAAGTTTGTTTTAGGGTCAAATAAACTTTAACCTGTGCCTCATGTTCCTCACTGCTCAGTGCATAGATCATTTCAAGAGTGGCGTGATGGACATTTTTTTAGTAGCAGCATTCAGACATGTTATTGCAGTTGGGTAATAGCTGTGTTTGAGTCTATTTGTCCTCACACTAATTGCTCTGTACCGTCTTCCCGAGGGCAACATTTCAAACAGGGAGGGGCCAGGGTGTGAGGTATCTTTTATAATGTTCTGAGCTTTTTTAAGCGGGTATTGTGTAGATCTTGTGTAGGCAGCCAGTGATCCTTTGTGCGGTGTTAATGACCCCTTGGAGTGCTTTCCTCTGAGCCACTGTGGAGCTAGTGTACCAGATGCATATGCAATAGGTTAGTACACTCTCGATGGTGGCTCTGTAGAAGGACACCAGCAGTCTCTGTGTAATATTATTCCTCCTGAGAATTCTCAGGAAGTACAGTCTCTGTTGGGCCTTTTTCAGCAGCTCGGAGGTGTTCACGCTCCGGGAAAGGTTCTCCTCTATGCTGACTCCCAGGAAGCGAAAGTTTGCCACCCTCTCCACACAGTCCCCGTAAATGATTAGTGGTGGGATCTCTGCCTTTTTCCTTCTGAAGTCTATTATGAGTTCTTTGGTCTTTAAAGTGTTGAGGAGGAGGTTATTGGCCTTACACCATGACAACAGCTGCTCCACCTCGTCTCTGTAAGCAGACTCGTCACCCCTGGAGATGAGCCCCACCACTGTGGTGTCGTCTGCAAACTTCACAAAGGTGTTGCTCTGGTGGACAGGAGTACAGTCGTGTGTGTAGAGACAGCAGAGCAGTGGACTGAGCACAAAGTCCTGGGGTGAGCCAGTGCTGAGGGTCAGGGCTGAGGTTGTGCGATGGCCAACTCTCACTCTCTGTCTACGGTCCAAGAAGCTGTTGATCCACAAGCAGGTGCTGTATGGAAGCCCCAAGTCCTGTAGCTTGACCACCAGTTTGTGTGCAAGGATGGTATTAAAAGCAGAGCAGTAATCCACGAAAAACATCCGCACATAGCTCCCATGCCCTTCCAGGTGTGTTACAGCAGCATGGAGTGCTGTGGCTAAGGAGTCTTCCGTGGATCGGTTAGCTCTGTAGGCAAACTGGTGTGGATCCAGGCTGCGAAGCAGGGCTGCTGTGATGTGTCTGCGGACCAGCTTCTCAAAGCATTTCATTACCACTGGGGTGAGTGCCACTGGTCTGTAGTCATTCAGGCTGGTGATGTGGGGCTTTTTAGGCAAGGGGACTATGGTGGAGGACTTGAGGCAGAGTGGGACAGTCGCCTGTGCGGGGGATTTGTTGAAGATCCTGATGAAGATCCCAGCCAGCTGTTCTGCACAATCCCTCAATATTCGACCTGGCACTCCATCAGGACCAGCCGCCTTTCTCGGGTTAACCTCCCACAGAGTGCGCCTCACCTCGTGTTCTTCCAGGGTGAGGGTGGTGCTGCTGTGGGCCACGTGTTGCTGCTATGGCTCCAATACCTCAGGTACCATGGCCTCAAAGAGGGCGAAGAAGATATTCAGCTCCTCCACCAGCACCAGGTCACCTTCCGCATCTCAGAGGTTGATCTTTTAGTTTGTCAGATCCTGGATGCCCTGACACACATTCACTTTAATTTTCATTCTTTAATTTTCATTAAAGTGAATGTACATAGATATAAATTAAAAAAAAAAATAAGCAAGTGTAATTGCACGGCTTGTGTACACTGGACCGATCATTCGGACAACTAAATAGTTAGATAGACGTTTGCTTTTTCTTTTTTTTACCTTTTCCCCACAAATCCAATACCCAGTCTCATACTTTATTTGTTCTAGATACAGTGATCTCTAAATGGTTTGTCAAACAGAGCAACCTCAGCCTCATTTCAAAACTAACTTTAAAAGACGATATCAAGCATTTTTAAGTAAAATTACTTTCTTCATCACAAGCTAGCTGGTGTTATCTGCTAAAAGGCCTTTAACGAGTAGGTAAAGTTCTAGAATAAACCAGTTAATTGTAATTATCAAAAATAACCCTATGACTTTCAAACTGTTAGAGTTCACTTTTTACTTACCATGTTTTATTTCATAGTAGTGGGGAAGTCTAGTGATATCTGATCAGGTGACAGTCTAGTTGAAAATCGCAGTTTGTGAAAACTGATGTGGCTTTTTCTGAGGCTTGTCTTCAACCCAAACAATTGGGTAAAATTCTGACCCAGTATTTGATCAAAGCTACCAAACCTGTGACCCAACCGAGTCAAGCTGTGGAGTGAATTGAAGAACTTGGCACATCACCAACCCAACTCCTGAGTCATGACTTTTGAACCAATATTTGGTCACACTAACCCAACTTACGAACCTACGGTTCCAGAAGTTGAGTTAAGAAAATAACCCAGCATTTTTTAGTGTGTATCAATCATGCTAATATACAAAAAGCCAAACTACAGCACAATAGTTGAGAAATCAACTATCACAGATGATTTTTAATACATTTTTAGATTATGTTATCACATTTCTTTAAAGTTTTTAAATTTGACCAGACTTGTCCTTTAATTTCTTGGGAGTATGAAAGCATTTTCAGATGAAACTTGGTCCAGAGGTACAGCAGGTGGCTCACAGGAGAAATTTATTGAAAGTTTGACATCAGTCATCCAGGATGATTTTGAATATGATGTGACTGTTTTGCATTGACTGTACTGAATTTGAGGATAACTGATAGAGATGAAACTTGGCCCAGACATAGACTCGGTGGCCCAGAGGAGGACTGTGTTGAAAGTTTGACTTCAGCTGTCAAGGATGATTTGTAATGAATTTTTGAATATGATGCAGCCAGGCTGTCCCAATGCAGTGTGCGCGCGCGTGTATGTGTGTTTGCGACCAGGAATGAAGGAGAACAGGCGCTGCCGTAAAGCTTAGTGTAGAAGCGCACGAAATTTATGCGGCGGATAAGAGGCGGCTGGCTAATGACGGCTCGCTTGGCCGCGGTGAAATGAGGGCTAAAACGTGAGACTGGGATTTTTTTCATAATTGTTTTTCTTCACCCAAGGACAAATGGATCAAGCAGAGGTATCGTTAACTTTTCTTCGCGTGCGACTTTACATTACAACAAAAAATAAAATATCACCAACTTATTATGACGTTTTCATATGACTGCAGACACCAAATGCAGAAGTGGTACATACTTTATCAATCTTTTAAAACAGCCCCCTTTTAGAAAATATTCAACACGAGTGTCTGAAAGAGGTTTAGACTGAGTTACTAACGCACAAATATGCTAAGTTGTCGTTAAGTCATGTCAGGTTTTTGAACAACAGAAACAGCGAGGAAGAAAATGCGGTTCTGCCTAAACACTCCGGTTAATGTCGGCTGTCTGCACAGGATGAAACAGATGTCTGTGTAACAGCTGTAACCACAGCACAGAGAGCTTGCAGGTAAAAAGATTACTGATAAAAACATGTCTCATTGCTTCAAAACTTTGTTCTTATGCTTGCGTGTTTCCGCTCAGCGGTTTGTGTCATCAGTGTTTTGTTTTTTTAAATGAAAGTATGAATGACGGTAAGGGCAAAAATTTTTGATTTAGGTCTAATATCTTTGTTAATTTTGGTAAATAGACATCAACACGCTTCACAAATTGGTTGTATGTTTTTTTCTACAATTAGATTATCGCACTTTTTTTTATAGTTATAGAACTTTTATGTTATAACTCTCTTGAATAAGAGATTTTTAATCTCAAAGTTAATCTTTACATGGATACATTATGGATACTTAACCCTTTCACGGATAGTGGTCACTACAGTGGACCAGTGTTCAAAGGCTGTTTTCTTGCATTTGTGTCAGTGTTGATGGTATATTTGCACATAAACCACTACATTGGACACTGATGTGTTACTCCATACCCCGCCACCCACTGGTCGTTTAATGTTACTATAGATGTATGACGTGTTTCACTGTAATTATTGTTATTTAACCCTGTCATGCATGGATTATGACAACCTCAATCAGGAATTTTTTCTTAAGTATTTTTATTCATCTTGTCATGCCTAAAGATGAATAAAATAATTCATGCATGACAGGGTTAAAAAGGTTACTTTGTCAAAAATTCATCTGCACAGGACAGAATTATTAGCCCTCTTATCAAAATTTTATTTCCCTGTGGTGTTAAACAGAGCAAGGAATTTTTAACACAGCTTTTCAAAACTTTACTTTGCCCAAAGAAACAAAATTGCTTCACAAAAACTACTACAGTCAAATTATTAGGCAGTTGTGTATCCTTTTTTGCTGGATAACAGCCTGCAGTTATTTGCTATAGCTGTTAACAGGTCTCACACATGTCTCCTGAACAATCCCAGCTCATTCTTCTTTGACTAATCTCTCAAGCTCATTCAGATTTGATGGTCTTCTGGCATGGACCTTTGTCTTCAGTTTACCCCACAGATTTTTAATGGGATTGAAAGGCAGGGTTTTGTGCAGGCCAAGCAGTAAGGTTCACTTTGGTGTATGTTTTGGGTTGTTGTTGTGTTGGAAGACAAAGTGACGACTTAGACCCAGTTTTAATGCTGACAGCTTAAAGTTTTCTTCCCAAATCTTCACATATCCTTTTTTCTTCATGATTCTTCCTTGCACTTTGACTAGATTCTCAATTTCAGCATCATCACAGCATAATAGTTCCACCACCATGTTTCACTGTGAGGACAATGTTGCTTCCTTCTGACTCCCTTCTTGCTCCAAACATAAACAGTGTCACATTGCCCAGAGAGCTGTAGCTTTGTCCCATCTGCCCAAAGGACATGCTTGCATAATCTTTCTCCGGGTTGTCCTTACTTATTTCAGTCTGATTGGAAGGTGTCTCTCCTGCAGAAGTGGAGTTTTTCTTAATCTGTGACCTGGTGGACTATTCCTGTGCAGGGTTATATTGATTGTCTTCTTTTGAACAGCAATTCCTGACATGGTTAAGTCATTTATGAGTGTCTTGGCAGTTATTCTGAGGTCTGTAGAAACATCTCTCATTAGTTTTCAGCGTCTTTGAAATCTTTCTCTTTCTCCTTCTGCCAGCCTTGTTCTTTAATGTGTCTTGGAGATACTTATCATTCTGGTTCTTGACACTTAGAAACACTGTTATAACATTGTTATAACTACGGACCCCAAAAGAAAGATATCCATCCATCTGAACAAACCACAAAACTCTTCCTGGACTTCAGCTCAGCATTTAATCACATCATCCCAGAGATCCTGGTCCAGAAACTGTCTCACCTGGGACTCTCCACCCCCATCTGCCTCTGGATCAAGGACTTCCTGACAAACAGACCACAGTCTGTCAGACTCGGCCCCCACCTGTCCAGCACCATCACACTCAGCACCGGGTCTCCACAAGGATGTGTTCTGAGTCCCCTCCTGTTTACGCTCTACACATCCGACTGCTCCCCTACCCATCTCTCAAACACCATCATAAAGTTTGCGGATGACACCACAGTGGTTGGACTCATCTCAAGGGGGGATGAGTCGGACTACAGAGATGAGGTCAACAGACTGACTGAGTGGTGTTCAGTTAATAACCTCCAACTGAACACCACGAAAACTAAAGAACTTATCTTCGACTTCAGGAAGGGCAGAGCAGACCCGGCCCCACTGTACATTCACGGGAGCTGTGTGGAGAGGGTGCACTCCATGAGGTTCCTGGGCGTGCAGATCTCTGATGATCTCTCCTGGACTGCAAATACCACGGCGGTGGTAAAAAAGGCCCAGCAGCATCTCCACTTTCTGAGAGTGCTCAGGAGGAACAACCTGGAGGAGAGGCTGCTGGTGACATTCTACAGAGCCACCATAGAGAGCATCCTAACGTACAGCATAACAACATGGTATGCAGGGTGCTCAGCTGCAGACAGGAAAGCACTGCAGAGGGTCATCAACACAGCCCAGAAGATCACTGGCTGCTCTCTGCCCAGCCTGGAGGTCATTGCAAACTCTCGGTACCTCAGCAGAGCTGGCAATATCATCAAGGACCATTCTCACCCCAGCAATCAAGTGTTTGAACTATTACCATCAGGCCGACGGTACAGGTCACATAAAACCAGGACAAACAGATTCAGGGATAGCTTCTTTCCCAGAGCCATCACCATAGTAAATAAGCACAAAAACAAATGAAACTGCTTAGCTACACCATACTGTCACCGTCAATTATTATGCTGCTATTCTTACTGTCATTATATTAATGCTGCTATCCTGTATATATTGTGCTATCCTGTATATATTGTACTTACTATTGTTTGTTTTAATGTACCTTTTATATTTTACAATTATATTTATTATTGTATTTTTGCACCAAGGGAGTGGCACTCCATTTTCGTTGTACCCTGTACAATGACAATAAAGGCTATTCTATTCTATTCTAAAAATGACCTACATGGCAAAAACCAAACACAGGATATCAGCACAGATACCTCATACCAGCTGTTAAACTGTGGTGGACGGTTGATGGTTTGGCTTGTTTTGCAGCCACAGGACCAGCATGTATACCAGTGTATTCTAAAGTCAAGTGTGAGGCTGTCACGGCCCCTGTGTCTGATTTTTTTTGTGTAAATATTTTCATATTCTTTTGGACATGTGATGTTATTTATCTTCTAGTGTCTATATGGTATTTAGTTTAATTATTTGTCTTTCTGAGTTTCTGTGCCTCTAGTCCTGGTTGCTCTTTATAATGTTAGCTCCCTCCTGTGTCCGCTCTGTCCCAGTCTCATCTATGTTTCGTCTTCTGCATGACATCTATATTGTCTGTGTTTTGTCTTCTTTCTGCATCAAGCTGTTGTGTCTTTGTGGGGGTCTCAGTGTCAGTCATGTCTCCATGTTTATCTGCTGTTCCTGTCATGTCTTTCATGTCTTTGCCTGGGTCTCTATATTCGTTTACCTTTCTGTCTCAGAATCAAGCCCCTGTTTTTGTTCCCATGTTCTGTTACTTCCTGTTTTGTTTTGGTACCCTCTGCACATTATGTTCAGTTTTGCTTCCCTTGTCTCATTTAGCTGTGATTAGTATCAGCTGACCTTCCACCTGTTGCCTGTTCGCTTAACTGTGTGCTTTCCCTGTAAGTTACTGCTTGTCTGATAATTAGCTCCTGAATTTGTTAAGTTTGTCATTTTTGCAAGGCGTCGACAATAAAGCTGTTTTGAGTTTTACACCTTATCTTATAAGACATGCACTTTTGGTTCAGTTCCTACCTGCCACACAGCAGAGACTTGACAGAGGACATCTGTCCATTAAAGTTTGAATTCAGTTGGACAATGATCTCAAGCACAGCAGCAAGTCTGCACCTCAGCCTGATTGAAATGCTGTGTGTGGTAGGACTTAAGCATAAACAAATGCCTGCAGACCTCACAGAACTAAAGCAATGTTGTTGAGATTAGTGGATCACAAGCTACTGAACCATGGAGGTGTGTATTTAGATTTTATTTAGTTTAGATTCCTGGAAAGATTTCTTTTTTCACACGACTCTTTTACCCAAATAAAATGCCACATCATCACAAAGTGCTTCACCTTCTAGTTCACATGTGAATGTAATCGCTTCATCTCTTTAGAAGAAATATCAAAGACTTTCCATTTGAGTGCATTTCTAGAATAATACAAAAACAATTGAATACCATAAAACTGATCTTATTGAAAAATTAGAACTCTGAGTGCACTGCAGCCAGTCAGAAAGGAGCCAATAAAAGAACATCTCCAGGAGATTTAACAGGCTTTGGAGGCTTTGTGCTGTGGGCTGCCCTCCAAATCCTACCTTAAAAACAGGACTTGTGTTTTCTGCGCTGCTTTTTTTCACCGATTAAAGTAAAAGAAAAAGGCAAGACACTCTGCGTTTTTGGGCTGAGCTGTGCCCTTACCTAGAACTACCTTATGCCCAATTTATGCTTGAGTGGGAAATCTGTGTCATAACCTACAGTGTGTCCATAACAAGCATAAATGCAGGCAGTGAAGGTGACCACTTGCATAGGTTACGCTGTAGCCTTGCAGAAGTCTAAATCAGGCCTTAGTGATGCACAATAAAGTCGGTCTTGTGTTGGAGCATAACTGTCTGCTTCCAAACTTCATTCTTTTATTGGAGTGTTTTTGCTCTGCAGCTTGTAGCATCAATCCTCAGGCTGAAAAATGACTTTTAAAAAAAATACTGAGAAGGGATATTTTACTGTTATTTTATCATTGCATCAGAATCATATAATAAGCATTGCATTAAAGCATTTATTGA
Organism: Oreochromis aureus; assembly: GCF_013358895.1. Taxonomy (NCBI): domain Eukaryota; kingdom Metazoa; phylum Chordata; class Actinopteri; order Cichliformes; family Cichlidae; genus Oreochromis; species Oreochromis aureus. The sequence goes on along the minus strand of NC_052946.1, from coordinate 23,842,512 downwards.
AGCTATTGACATTACATTAACGTTTGTATTACAGTGATTGTTATAACCTCATGTTAATCTTCTATTTACAGGTGTTGGTATAATCATATAATCTTTCATTACAGGTGTAACCATGATCATCTTTATACATATTGCCGCTTGGTGCTTATTATGGAGTTGTGCTCACGTCAGTAAGGGTTATAAGCTACAGTCAGCAGGATGTCTGGCTGATTTATTGAGTGAAGTGACGTAGAGCGTAGAAGGCCGCACATGCTTACAAAACACATATACCATGTTATTCATCATGATCCTTTATTCATTTATATTCTTTTATTAAGCTTTGAGTGGCATTTGATTAGAACATTTATTCAACATATTACATGTATGGTTTCAGTTAGGTTATTGCACACATGAAGAGTTGGCCTCTGTCCTTATAGACAGAGTGAATGCTGAGGTCGAGGCACACACGCACACACACAAGCAGTAGTTAAACTCATGTGTAGGGGAGAGTTCAAACATTTAAATAGCAATCTGCAAAGCCTTGTAGCTGTTTGATTATGCTTGCAGGAGAGACTGTTTGTTCCAGGGGATAAGCAGAGTTAGAAGATTACTGGGAAGGATCTGGCCTCGGGAAGAAGAAGATGTTCTTTTAATGTGTTAAAAGTTGTCAACATTGATTGTATTGTACCTACTTTACGCATGAGGGGCGTTCCAATACCCTGATTTTCATAAAACTATTGTTGTGTGGTTTTCGGAGAGAGATCGATGCTGTCTGCGTGCAGTGTTCATCTCCCACACGTGTGTTCATTAAAATCATCGTTTGACTTGACGCGGCCGGACCAGTGTTGTTATTTTGGTTTTCCTCCTGTATCCATCCCCAATATTTTGAACCCGTGACAATACCTTATCATATACATAATTTATCTTTCAGTAATCCAAGAAGCAGGAAACAGTAAAAATCTCCCAGAACGTGGTGTTATTGAGTTTTGAGTTTTCAGCCACATGTTGCCTTCACTGTCACTAAAAGCAGCTGGAGGAGATCTCTGCTTGGTGTAAAGAGGAAGGTCTTCCTCCTGACTCCTCAAAGGAAGCTCAGCTGTGTTTGCTATGGCGTGCCCTTCAGCACACAATGAGCCGCCTCAGCAAAGTGACCAGAGACCTGGAAACCCACCGCTCTCAGCACTTAGCAGAAATGGCGGAGGTAAGGTATCCCCTCTGAAGATATCTGAATGTGACAATAAGAGAGAAAGTCTGTTATCTGTCCTTTCTGTGCATAAGGTACGCAAGTCGCTGGAGCAGATCAGATTCTTCACGGAGCACAAAAATGTTTTGGCTCAGGAGATACAAGAAGAGAATGATCACCTTAAGGAGCAGCTGCGGCGCCTAATATCACTTCAAGGTGTAAAAAATTCTTACCTACACAATATACAAATTACAGTAACTCAAGAGCAGAATTAATGTAGTGTTGCCTCATTATTGGATGGTATTTACCCATAAATTTCTAAAGACAGAGATGTTTTAGTCTCATACGCTAAAGGACTCCGCTTTCTTATTCTTTTATCATCCTAAACATGCTGTATTTACTTGATTGCTCACAAATTTCGTGAGTAATCAACCCCTCTCACCGATTTCCTCTGTCAGATGCCCAGATTAGCGAGGTGGCTAAAATGCTGTACCAACAGGTTCTCACAGAGTTGATTTACAGCAGCCCCAGTGAGCAGGTGGCATACCTCCTGGTGGAGAGGGCTTCCCTGCTTGAGACAAGTGAGCTTACAGACAAGATGACGGGATATGGAAACACAGCCAATCATATGGGGAAAGGAGCACAAGTGAAGAGCACCGGCGTATCCCAGGTTAGAGGAAGAACATCACAAATTCAGTGTCATATGGCCAACATGCATATTGTTTTCCTAGTCCAGGGGTCGGCAACCCGCGGCTCCGGAGCCGCATGCGGCTCTTTAGTCTTTATTTTGCGGCTCCGGGTGGTTTGGGAAAATAAATTAGAAGTATTTAGCTGAAGTGTATTTTATTTGTGTTTAGTTCTTTTTTAACTTGTAGTTCTAAATTTGAAGATTATTGTGATTTTGAAATATAAAAATAAAATTAAAGCTGCAAGCAACGTTATGAGGGCCCTCGCGTCGAGCCACGCTCAGCACCTAAAACCAGCACATCCGATCTGATGTCACATTGATGGAATTCATGCATTTAACCACCAGCTAACATTTCATTTCATTCAATCATGATTATAGTCGTCCCACTAGGTGGCGCTCTTATCATTACTGACAAATGGCATATCAAACATTTCCGAGCTTGAGTCTCATCACACCTGCGACCTTTGGGAGAGACTGGACATTGCGTTTTTGAGTGACAGCAGATTACTACTTTCTGGCGAGTGATTGAAACTCCACGTGCCGCCATGACCACCCCGTTTCCCTGAACGTAAAAAGCTTCGCAATTTAACATCACAAAGGTCTTTAGATTCCACGCACTGGAGACCGCGTCAATCTGATGAAATCCCTTGGAGGAGTTCGTCAAAATACGGTGCCTGAAAAGAGGGGAAAATGTCGCCAAAATTACACATTAATTTTAAAATGGCTGACTTCCTGTTGGATTTGGGATATTGCTCCAAGAGACTTTTTTGTACATCTTGATATCTCCTATAAGCTCACCAGGTTTCAGAGTCATACATAAAACACAGAGCAGGGGCTGTTGTTTTGAAATTTTCGAGGGGGCGCTGTGGAGCCATTTTGCGCTATTCAATGAAAATGATCACATAACAAGATAGCCCTCATCACATTGGAGGTGTGCGCCAAATTTCAAGACTTTTTAAACTTTCCAAGCCCCTCAAAAGCCACTTCATTGTTCATGGTGAACCGCGTTGCCACCAGGGTGCGCCGTTCAGTTTAAAGTCACAATTTTCAATGGTGATATTCACCGCTTTTGAGGTGGCCATGATGAACCTGTGAAAATCAAGACAACAAAATTAAAGCCATGACATTTCCTGTTGCCACTAGGTGGCGCTCTGCGTATTCCTGACAATGGGCACATCAATCTGTTCAGTGCGGGTCTGACGTCATGCCTGTAAAGTCTGGTTCTGATCAGACTGGATTTCATTGAGTTATACTAATTTGTTTCTTCATGGCGAAACATCAATATTTGCCATGCTGCTGGGGTCACACCCTTTCGCGAAAAGTCACAGTTTTCACTGTAACCCAAGACCAACTCCTTAAGGCTTTCCTGGAGAAATTTGAGGCTGCAGATGTCTCCCATCAAACTACTGTACCCCAAAGTGTAAAACATGACATTTCCTGTTCCCACTAGGTGGCGCTGTCCCTGATGTCAAATATGACAGTTGAAATATGTTCAGGGGTGGAGCCTTATCATATGTGTGCTCTTTGGTCCAGATCGGACAATGTATGATAGAACGAGAGGCAATAAGATTTTCATGGCGAGTCATCGAAATTCGCGTGGCACCACGGCCTCACCGTATTGCGAAAACTCAAAAGCTCCGCAATTTAACATGGCCCAGGTGTGTAGTTGACACTGACCAAAGATGAAGCTTATACGACCAAATCCCAAGGAGTTCGCAAAAGTTCGAGGCATGGAAATGGCAAAATTAGAGCAAAAATGACACCTTCACTTCTAAATTGCGGACTTCCTGTTGGGTTTGCGTCAATGGATCCACAGACTTTTTTTGTCCGTCTTGGCATGATACACATGTGTGCCAGATTTCATACATGTAGCTCAAACGATGTGGTCGTAGGGCTGCATTTAACAAGGCATAGGTGGCGCTCTAGAGCCATTTCCCAGTGCTCATATGTAAAACCATTAAAATACAAAATTTTTCACCAGACCTGGCATGTGTGCAAAATTTCATGAGTTTTTGAGCATGTTTAGGCCCTCAAAAAGGCCCTTGTTTTGCCTGAATAATAATAATAAGAAGAAGAAACGGAGCAGATATAATAGGGCCTTCGCACTCTCAGTGCTCGGGCCCTAATTATTATGTGTGCCTATGACAAGAGGCACACATATTACTATTCGTCGGATTTATTATGTGTGCCTATGGAAAGAGGCACACATATTACTATTCGTCGGATTTATTATGTGTGCCTATGACAAGAGGCACACATATTACTATTCGTCGGATTTATTATTATTATTATTATTCTTCAGTTTCCGCCTGAAATTTTGCAGCGAAACTCGCCCCGCAGTTTTGAGACAAGCTTCATATATGTTACCTCATTTTGTGCGGCTGGATCAGGAATGGTGTGCTATGACTTTTGGTGTTTATAACTATTATAGTTTTTTAAATATTAATATTTTAGTGAAAATTTTCCCGCGCTTCTCTGCGAAACAGTTTTGAAAATAGGGTTACATATGTTACATCATTTTGTGCGGCTGGAGCTGGACCAGTATGGTATACACTTTTGGTGTTTATGACTTTTATAGTTTTTGAAATATTTAGATTTTAGTGCAAATTTAGGCCAATTTCCATAGAAACAGACTTTCTTTGTGGTGGGTTGGCTCTCTCTAGTGGTATACCGGGAGTAGTACGGCTGAAAATCTGTATGCTTGTTACAAAACTCCATATCCCATAATTCATAGCACCCTCTGCCGAAAGTTAAACAATGGCGGACACCACTTCGCTTTATATGTCTTTTATTCGTGTTTCTAGGTCACAAAATACACTTTTAAGATATTTTCAGGCGAGAATGTAGGTGTGTAAACTTCAAATATCTGCTCGTTTTATCAAGACATCCCATATTAGCGACAATTCTCTTAAGTGTTGCTGATAGCCGGCTAGCTAGCTAAGCCGCTAGCTTAGCTAGCTAGCGCCCCTTCGTGAAAAACCACCCAGGCTTGGCTGATAGTGAGGTGGCTAAAATTTGTTTAATCGCCTGATCGCTCGGCAAGGGTCTGTGTCTTAGCTGGACTTATTTTTCGTTTATATGGGCCGATGATGCTGGTCGATGTGGAAAAAATAACTGAGTTGTTTGGTGGTGGAGCTACAACAGAGGGCAGCTATCCACCGGTGTGTGACAGAAAGGACATGCCGCGAACGAGACATACAAGGCGGTGAGGCTACCGCCGATCGTCCGGTGTTTGCTAACGCGGAGGTCAATCGTGGATCAGGGAAAGCGAAGGCAGGAGCGTGAGGTGAACTGAATTTCAGGTAAGAAGTTATGACCTGCACTCTATTTGGGTCAGATATAAACCGAGTTTAGGTGTAGTTTATTTAGCAACAGTTCTCTTACGTGTTGCTGATAGCCGGCTTGGCTAGCTAGCTAGCGCCGCTAGCTTAGCTAGCTAGCGCGGCTAGCGACCCTTCGTGAAAAACCACCCAGGCTTGGCTGATAGTGAGGTGGCTAAAATTTGTTTAATCGCCCGATCGCTCGGCAAGGGTCTGTGTCTTAGCTGGACTTATTTTTCGTTTATATGGGCCGATGATGCTGGTCGATGTGGAAAAAATAACTGAGTTGTTTGGTGGTGGAGCTACAACAGAGGGCAGCTATCCACCGGTGTGTGACAGAAAGGACATGCCGCGAACGAGACATACAAGGCGGTGAGGCTACCGCCGATCGTCCGGTGTTTGCTAACGCGAGGTCAATCGTGGATCAGGGAAAGCGAAGGCAGGAGCGTGAGGTGAACTGAATTTCAGGTAAGAAGTTATGACCTGCACTCTATTTGGGTCAGATATAAACCGAGTTTAGGTGTAGTTTATTTAGCAACAGTTCTCTTACGTGTTGCTGATAGCCGGCTGGCTAGCTAGCTAGCGCCGCTAAGCTTAGCTAGCTAGCGCGCTAGCGACCTTCGTGAAAAAAACCACCCAGGCTTGGCTGATAGTGAGGTGGCTAAAATTTGTTTAATCGCCCGATCGCCGGCAAGGGTCTGTGTCTTAGCTGGACTTATTTTTCGCTTTATATGGGCCGATGATGCTGGTCGATGTGGAAAAAATAACTGAGTTGTTTGGTGGTGGAGCTACAACAGAGGGCAGCTATCCACCGTGTGTGACAGAAAGGACATGCCGCGAACGAGACATACAAGGCGGTGAGGCTACCGCCGATCGTCCGGTGTTTGCTAACGCGAGGTCAATCGTGGATCAGGGAAAGCGAAGGCAGGGCGTGAGGTGAACTGAAGTTCACCTCACGCGATGGATGAAGTTTCATCCATCGCCTGTTGAAACTTCAGTCATGAAACTGATCAATGATCGGCGTTTCTCTCTTGTTTGTTTATCGCGCAAAACAACAGCAGCACGTTTAAGCTTGATCAGCTGTTGTTAGAATTCATTTGCTTTTAATTTCTGGTATCAGCTGATGTTTGCTGGAGCCACAGCTGTAAAAACGGCAGATGTCCTTACTGAATCATCAGAGGTGAACAGGTGATGGAGAAACAGGTTTACCCTTTAGGTGACATGAATGAGTTGAAGGGAAGTTATGAACCGTTTCTGAGAGACAAATACAGGGAGTGCAGAATTATTAGGCAAGTTGTATTTTTGAGGAATAATTTTATTATTGAACAACAACCATGTTCTCAATGAACCCAAAAACTCATTAATATCAAAGCTGAATGTTTTTGGAAGTAGTTTATAGTTTTAGCTATTTTAGGGGATATCTGTGTGTGCAGGTGACTATTACTGTGCATAATTATTAGGCAACTTAACAAAAACAAATATATACCCATTTCAATTATTTATTTTACCAGTGAAACCAATATAACATCTCCACATTCACAAATATACATTTCTGACATTCAAAAACAAAACAAAAACAAATCAGCGACCAATATAGCTACCTTTCTTTGCAAGGACGCTCAAAAGCCTGCCATCCATGGATTCTGTCAGTGTTTTGATCTGTTCACCATCAACATTGCATGCAGCAGCAACCACAGCCTCCCAGACACTGCTCAGAGAGGTGTACTGTTTTCCCTCCTTGTAAATCTCACATTTGATGATGGACCACAGGTTCTCAATGGGGTTCAGATCAGGTGAACAAGGAGGCCATGTCATTAGTTTTTCCTTCTTTTATACCCTTTCTTGCCAGCCACGCTGTGGAGTACTTGGACGCGTGTGATGGAGCATTGTCCTGCATGAAAATCATGTTTTTCTTGAAGGATGCAGACTTCTTCCTGTACCACTGCTTGAAGAAGGTGTCTTCCAGAAACTGGCAGTAGGACTGGGAGTTGAGCTTGACTCCATCCTCAACCCGAAAAGGCCCCACAAGCTCATCTTTGATGATACCAGCCCAAACCAGTACTCCACCTCCACCTTGCTGGCGTCTGAGCCGGACTGGAGCTCTCTGCCCTTTACCAATCCAGCCACGGGCCCATCCATCTGGCCCATCAAGACCCACTCTCATTTCATCAGTCCATAAAACCTTAGAAAAATCAGTCTTGAGATATTTCTTGGCCCAGTCTTGACGTTTCAGCTTGTGTGTCTTGTTCAGTGGTGGTCGCCTTTCAGCCTTTCTTACCTCGGCCTTGTCTCTGAGTATTGCACACCTTGTGCTTTTGGGCACTCCAGTGATGTTGCAGCTCTGAAATATGGCCAAACTGGTGGCAAGTGGCATCTTGGCAGCTGCACGCTTGACTTTTCTCAGTTCATGGGCAGTTATTTTGCGCCTTGGTTTTTCCACACGCTTCTTGCGACCCTGTTGACTATTTTGAATGAAACGCTTGATTGTTCGATGATCACGCTTCAGAAGCTTTGCAATTTTAAGACTGCTGCATCCCTCTGCAAGATATCTCACTATTTTTGACTTTTCTGAGCCTGTCAAGTCCTTCTTTTGACCCATTTTGCCAAAGGAAAGGAGGTTGCCTAATAATTATGCACACCTGATATAGGGTGTTGATGTCATTAGACCACACCCTTCTCATTACAGAGATGCACATCACCTAATATGCTTAATTGGTAGTAGGCTTTCGAGCCTATACAGCTTGGAGTAAGACAACATGCATGAAGAGGATGATGTGGACAAAATACTGATTTGCCTAATAATTCTGCACTCCTGTAAACACCAAGCTCCTTTTTTTGTGTAGCTGACAGCTGGTAACTGTGCAGGGGCGGATCTAGTAAAGCTTTTGCCAGGGGGCCAGGTAGGGCATTAACAGAGAAAGGTGGACATAAAGATATACTTTTCTTTCTTACTCTCATATAAAATATTTAGCTTTTATTAAATAGTCATCTGAATCTCACAACCAAAGTTTGTATAATAATACACAAGATTGGCTGTAGACCATTGTTCATAATTCAGAACACTGTGTAGAAATAACAAAAACAAAAAGTGAATGCATGTGTGAAAAGTGGTCTATAATGTAATGCTTCAAAGCGTGTTCATGCAAACATTGTCGGGTCTGCCGTGGTACAATGGGACTTCTGCTCATGAACCTGTGTGCACAGCGCCTGCAAATCGGCGCTGTACTGGTAACTTCATCTTTACACAAAACTGTAAGCTGTCATCTGTGAAGCGTGAGCGGTGTTTGTTTTACCATAGTTCATGGTGGAGAATGGCTGCTCTTCTGAGTTTTGCTGTCTGTAGCCGTATGAATGGCAACTACAGTGATTAGCAGCGCATAGGCACACATAAAATTTCTTCTGAAATTTTCGCTTTCTAGTTATTATTATTATTCTCCAGTTTCCGCCTGAAATTTTGCAGCGAATCTCGCCTCGCAGTTTTGAGACAAGCTTCATATATGTTACCTCATTTTGTGCGGCCGGATCTGGAATGGTGTGCTATGACTTTTGGTGTTTATGAATTTTATAGTTTTTAAATATTAATATTTTAGTGAAAATTTTCCCGCGCTCCTCTGCCAAACAGTTTTGACATTAGGGTTACATATGTTAGATCATTTTGTGCGGCTGGAGCTGGACTATTATGTTATGACTTTTGGTGTTTATAACTTTTATAGTTTTTAAATATTAATATTTTAGTGCAAATTTAGGCCAATTCATCTTTTGGCGCCAAATAAACAGACTTCATTTGTGGTGTCTTGGCTCTCTCTAGTGGTATACCGGGAGTAGTACAGCCGAAAAGATTTATCCTTGTGTTGAAAACTCCATGTCCCACAATTCATAGCACGCCTCTACAGAGTGAACAATGGCGGCCACCACTTCGTTTTATATGTCTTTTATTCGTGTTTCTAGGTCACAAAATAAGCTTTTAAGATATTTTCAGGCGAGAATGTAGGTGTGTAAACTTCAAATATCTGCTTGTTTTATCAAGACATCCCATATTTAGCGACAGTGCTCTGACTACGTCGGTCCTGCCTGACAGCTAGCCGGCTACCTAGCTAGCTGCCGCATTTGGCTGCAAATGGATAGCGAGGGACTCTCTGTCGTTTCACCTCCCGGTCTCGCAAATGCTCGCGACAGAATCGGAGTTACAGCTGGATGTGGAAAAAATAACTGAGTTGTTTGGTGGTGCTATAACGCCGGAGCTACAACAGTGGGCAGCTATCCACGGTGTATGACAGAAAGGATATGCCGCGAATGAGACATACGAGGCAGGCGACGGTGTTTGCTAACGCGGAGGTCAATCGTGGATCAGGGAAAGCGAAGGCAGGAGCGTGAGGTGAACTGAATTTCAGGTAAGAAATTATGACCTGCACTCTATTTGGGTCAGATATAAACCGAGTTTAGGTGTAGTTTATTTAGCAACAGTTCTCTTACGTGTTGCTGATAGCCGGCTGGCTAGCTAGCTAGCGCCGCTAGCTTAGCTAGCTAGCGCGCTAGCGACCCTTCATGAAAACCACCCAGGCTTGGCTGATAGTGAGGTGGCTAAAATTTGTTTAATAGCCCGATCGCTCGGCAAGGGTCTGTGTCTTAGCTGGACTTATTTTTCGCTTTATATGGGCCGATGATGCTGGTCGATGTGGAAAAAATAACTGAGTTGTTTGGTGGTGGAGCTACAACAGAGGGCAGCTATCCACCGGTGTGTGACAGAAAGGACATGCCGCCAACGAGACATACGAGGCCGGGCAGGCGATTGCTAACGCGGTGGTCAATCATGGATCAGGGAAAGCGAAGGCAGGAGCGTGAGGTGAACTGAATTTCAGGTAAGAAGTTATGAACTGCACTCTATTTGGGTCAGATATAAACCGAGTTTAGGTGTAGTTTATTTAGCAGCAGTTCTCTTATGTGTTGCTGATAGTCGGCTAGCTAGCTAGCGCCGCTAGCATAGTTAGCTCGCGCCGCTAGCAACCCTTCGTGAAAAAGCACCCAGGCTTGGCTTATATTGAGGCGGGTGAAACTCGTGTCAGCACCGGTCGCTCTCTATTTGGGTCAGATATAAACCGAGTTTTAGGTGTAGTTTCTTTAGCAGCAGTTTTCTTATGTGTTGCTGATAGCCGGCTTAGCTAGCTAGCGCCGCTAGCATAGTTAGCTCGCGCCGCTAGCAACCCTTCGTGAAAAAGCACCCAGACTTGGCTTATATTGAGGCGGGTGAAACTCGTGTCAGCACCGGTCGCTCTCTATTTGGGTCAGATATAAACCGAGTTTAGGTGTAATTTATTTTCGTTGACCTTTTACAATCGTAATGCCACGGGAGTTTATATACAGCTGTGTGCGCACTAAGTTACTGACGTTGGACTTTATTTTATTCATTAGGGTTAGTTCATAGAGTTGCCGTGCCGCACAAACGGAATCGTCCCACATTCAGAGAAAACATTATGATTTATTCTGTCGTTACGAAGCCTCCCTGTCATTCTCTCGCGTGTTGAAACGTCAATCATGAAACTGATCAATGATCGGCTGTTCGCTCTTATTTATCGCGCTAAACAACAGCAGCACGTTTAAGCTTGATCAGCTGTTGTTAGAATTCTTTTGATTTTAATTTCTAGTATCAGCTGATGTTTGCTGGAGCATGAAGATGAAATCAGGAGATGTCCTTACTGAATCATCAGAGCTGAACTGGTGATGGAGAAACAGGTTTACACTTTAGGTGACATGAATGAGTTGAAGGAAGTTATGAGTTGTTTCTGAGAGACAAAGACCAAGCTCCTTTTTGTGTAGCTGACAGCTGGTAACTGTGCAGGGGCGGATCTAGCAAAGCTTTTAGGGGGAGCTAGGGCATTAACAGAGAAAGGTGGACACAAAGATATACTTTTCTTTCTTACTCTCATATAAAATATTTAGCTTTTATTAAATAGTTATCTGAATCTCACAACCAAAGTTTGTATAATAATACACAGGATTGGCTGTAGACCATTGTTCATAATTCAGAACACTGTGTAAAAAACAACAAAAACAAAAAGTGAATGCATGTGTGAAAAGTGGTCTATAATGTAATGCTTCAAAGTGTGTTCATGCAAACATTGTCGGGTCTGCCGTGGTACAATGGGACTTCTGCTCATGAACCTGTGTGCACAGCGTCTGCAAATCGGCGCTGTACAAAGTAGCTTCATCTTTACACAAAACTGTAAGCTGTCATCTGTGAAGCGTGAGCGGTGTTTGTTTTACCATAGTTCATGGTGGAGAATGGCTGCTCTTCTGAGTTTTGCTCTCTGTAGCCGTATGAATGGCAAACTACAGTGATTAGCAGCGGCATAGGCACACATAAAATTTCTTCTGAAATTTTCGCTTTCTAGTTATTATTATTATTATTCTTCAGTTTCCGCCTGAAATTTTGCAGCTGAAACTCGCCCCATGAGTTTTGAGACAAGCTTCATATATGTTACCTCATTTTGTGCGGCTGGATCAGGAATGGTGTGCTATGACTTTTGGTGTTTATAACTATTATAGTTTTTAAATATTAATATTTTAGTGAAAATTTTCCGCTTCTCTGCCAAACAGTTTTGAAAATAGGGTTACATATGTTAGATCATTTTGTGCGGCTGGAGCTGGACTAGTATGGTATACACTTTTGGTGTTTATGACTTTTATAGTTTTTGAAATATTTAGATTTTAGTGCAAATTTAGGCCAATTTCCATAAAAACAGACTTTATTTGTGGTGGGTTGGCTCTCTCTAGTGGTATACCGGGAGTAGTACGGGCTGAAAATCTGTATGCTTGTTACAAAACTCCATATCCCATAATTCATAGCACCCTCTGCCGAGTTAAACAATGGCGGACACCACTTCGTTTTATATGTCTTTTATTCGTGTTTCTAGGTCACAAAATACACTTTTAAGATATTTTCAGGCGAGAATGTAGGTGTGTAAACTTCAAATATCTGCTCGTTTTATCAAGACATCCCATATTAGCGACAATTCTCTTAAGTGTTGCTGATAGCCGGGTTAGTTAGCTAGCGCCGCTAGCTTAGCTAGCTAGCGCCTTCGTGAAAAACCACCCAGGCTTGGCTGATAGTGAGGTGGCTAAAATTTGTTTAATCGCCTGATCGCTCGGCAAGGATCTGTGTCTTAGCTGGACTTATTTTTCGTTTATATGGGCCGATGATGCTGGTCGATGTGGAAAAAATAACTGAGTTGTTTGGTGGTGGAGCTACAACAGAGGGCAGCTATCCACCGTGTGTGACAGAAAGGACAGGCCGCGAACGAGACATACAAGGCGGTGAGGCTACCGCCGATCGTCCGGTGTTTGCTAACGCGAGGTCAATCGTGGATCAGGGAAAGCGAAGGCAGGAGCGTGAGGTGAACTGAATTTCAGGTAAGAAGTTATGACCTGCACTCTATTTGGGTCAGATATAAACCGAGTTTAGGTGTAGTTTATTTAGCAACAGTTCTCTTACGTGTTGCTGATAGCCGGCTGGCTAGCTAGCTAGCTAAGCGCGACTAGCGACCTTCGTGAAAAACCACCCAGGCTTGGCTGATAGTGAGGTGGCTAAAATTTGTTTAATCGCCCAATCGCTCGGCAAGGGTCTGTGTCTTAGCTGGACTTATTTTTCGTTTATATGGGCCGATGATGCTGGTCGATGTGGAAAAAATAACTGAGTTGTTTGGTGGTGGAGCTACAACAGAGGGCAGCTATCCACCGGTGTGTGACAGAAAGGACATGCCGCGAACGAGACATACAAGGCGGTGAGGCTACCGCCGATCGTCCGGTGTTTAATAACGCGGAGGTCAATCGTGGATCAGGAAAGCGAAGGCAGGAGCGTGAGGTGAACTGAATTTCAGGTAAGAAGTTATGACCTGCACTCTATTTGGGTCAGATATAAACCGAGTTTAGGTGTAGTTTATTTAGCAACAGTTCTCTTACGTGTTGCTGATAGCCGGCTGGCTAGCTAGCTAGCGCCGCTAGCTTAGCTAGCTAGCGCCTAGCGACCCTTTTCGTGAAAAACCACCCAGGCTTGGCTGATAGTGAGGTGGCTAAAATTTGTTTAATCGCCCGATCGCTCGGCAAGGGTCTGTGTCTTAGCTGGACTTATTTTTTCGTTTATATGGGCCGATGATGCTGGTCGATGTGGAAAAAATAACTGAGTTGTTTGGTGGTGGAGCTAGCGGAGCTACAACAGAGGGCAGCTATCCACCGGTGTGTGACAGAAAGGACATGCCGCGAACCACACATAGGAGGTGGGGCAGGCGACCGCCGATCGACCGGTGGTTGCTAACCTGGAGGTCAATCGTGGATCAGGGAAAGCGAAGGTGGTTGCTAACCTGGAGGTCAATCGTGGATCAGGGAAAGCGAAGGCAGGAGCTGAGGGTGAACTGAATTTCAGGTAAGAAGTTATGAACTGCACTCTATTTGGGTCAGATATAAACAGAGTTTAGGTGTAGTTTATTTTCGTTGTGCTGACCTTTTACAATCGTACTGCATGCTAGCTAGCACGACAGCTGTGTGCTTGCGATAAGTTACTGAGGTTTAACTTTATTATATTCACAAGGGTTGGTTCGTCAGAGTTGCCGTACAAAACGGAATCGTCCCCACATTCAGAGAAAACATTACGATTTATTCTGTCGTTCTGAAGCCTCCCCTGTCATTCTCTCGCCAGTTGCAACTTCACTCATGAAACTGATCAACGATCGGCTTTTTCGCTCTTGTTTATCGCGCTAAAGAACAGCAGCACGTTTAAGCTTGATCAGCTGTTGTTAGAATTAATTTGATTTTAATTTCTAGTATCAGCTGATGTTTTCTGGAGCCACAGCTGAAAAAAGGAAGTTATGAACTGTTTTTAAGAGACAAATACAGGGAGTGCAGAATTATTAGGCAAGTTGTATTTTTGAGGAATAATTTTATTACTGAACAACAACCATGTTCTCAATGAACCCAAAAACTCATTAATATCAAAGCTGAATGTTTTTGGAAGTAGTTTTAGTTTGTTTTTAGTTTTAGCTATTTTAGGGGATATCTGTGTGTGCAAGTGACTATTACTGTGCATAATTATTAGGCAGCTTAACAAAAACAAATATATACCCATTTCAATTATTTATTTATTATTTATTCAATTATTTACAGTGAAACCAATATAACATCTCCACATTCACAAATATACATTTCTGACATTCAAAAACAAAGCAAAAACAAATCAGCGACCAATATAGCCACCTTTCTTTGCAAGGACACTCAAAAGCCTGCCATCCATGGATTCTGTCAGTGTTTTGATCTGTTCACCATCAACATTGCGTGCAGCAGCAACCACAGCCTCCCAGACACTGTTCAGAGAGGTGTACTGTTTTCCCTCCTTGTAAATCTCACATTTGATGATGGACCACAGGTTCTCAATGGGGTTCAGATCAGGTGAACAAGGAGGCCATGTCATTAGTTTTTCTTCTTTTATACCCTTTCTTGCCAGCCACGCTGTGGAGTACTTGGACGCGTGTGATGGAGCATTGTCCTGCATGAAAATCATGTTTTTCTTGAAGGATGCAGACTTCTTCCTGTACCAGTGCTTGAAGAAGGTGTCTTCCAGAAACTGGCAGTAGGACTGGGAGTTGAGCTTGACTCCATCCTCAACCCGAAAAGGCCCCACAAGCTCATCTTTGATGATACCAGCCCAAACCAGTACTCCACCTCCACCTTGCTGGCGTCTGAGTCGGACTGGAGCTCTCTGCCCTTTACCAATCCAGCCACGGGCCCATCCATCTGGCCCATCAAGACTCACTCTCATTTCATCAGTCCATAAAACCTTAGAAAAATCAGTCTTGAGATATTTCTTGGCCCAGTCTTGACGTTTCAGCTTGTGTGTCTTGTTCAGTGGTGGTCGTCTTTCAGCCTTTCTTACCTTGGCCATGTCTCTGAGTATTGCACACCTTGTGCTTTTGGGCACTCCAGTGATGCTGCAGCTCTGAAATATGGCCAAACTGGTGGCAAGTGGCATCTTGGCAGCTGCACGCTTGACTTTTCTCAGTTCATGGGCAGTTATTTTGCGCCTTGGTTTTTCCACACGCTTCTTGCGACCCTGTTGACTATTTTGAATGAAACGCTTGATTGTTCGATGATCACGCTTCAGAAGCTTTGCAATTTTAAGACTGCTGCATCCCTCTGCAAGATATCTCACTATTTTTGACTTTTCTGAGCCTGTCAAGTCCTTCTTTTGACCCATTTTGCCAAAGGAAAGGAAGTTGCCTAATAGTTATGCACACCTGATATAGGGTGTTGATGTCATTAGACCACACCCCTTCTCATTACAGAGATGCACATCACCTAATATGATTAATTGGTAGTAGGCTTTCGAGCCTATACAGCTTGGAGTAAGACAACATGCATGAAGAGGATGATGTGGACAAAATACTCATTTGCCTAATAATTCTGCACTCCTGTAAACACCAAGCTCCTTTTTTGTGTAGCTGACAGCTGGTAACTGTGCAGGGGCGGATCTAGCAAAGCTTTTGCCAGGGGGGCAGGTAGGCCATTAACAGAGAAAGGTGGACACAAAGATATACTTTTCTTTCTTACTCTCATATAAAATATTTAGCTTTTATTAAATAGTTATCTGAATCTTACAACCAAAGTTTGTATAATAATACACAAGATTGGCTGTAGACCATTGCTCATCATTCAGAACACTGTGTAAAAATACCAAAAGACAAAAAGTGAATGCAAAAGTGCATAAATATTTATTTTACGTGTTTGATGTGTGTGGCGGGGCGTGGTCTGCAGTGCCGCTGCAGGGGAGGTGGACCCACCTGAGCGGCATCTGCAATCACGCCTCACGGGCGTTGTTTGTGCTCTCTCGGCTGTTTTTTGGGTGTGTGTAAGTTGAAAAGCTACAGCCGGTTGTGTGGGTACACCAACCATGTGTGAAAAGTGGTCCATAACGTAATGCTTCAAAGCGTGTTCATGCAAACATTGTCGGGTCTGCCGTGGTACAATGGGACTTCTGCTCATGAACCTCTGTGCACAGCGTCTGCAAATCGGGGCTGTACAAAGCAACTTCATCTTTACCCAAAACTGTAAGGTGTCATCTGTGAGGCGCGAAAGCGGTGTTTGTTTTACCATAGTTCATGGTGGAGAATGGCTGCTCTGCTGAGTTTTGCTCTCTGTAGCCGTATGAATGGCAGACTACACTGATTACCAGCGGCATAGGCACACATAAAATTTCTTCTGAAATTTTCCCTTTCTAGTATCTTATTATTTTTTCATTGCTCAAAATAAGCGTCACACTCGCTGAAGCCGGTGTACCCGCCGAAACGCCGTGCATTTATCGAGACTTTCGACCCCAGGTAGGCCAATTATGGATCTTCGGATCCACATTATATCGGCAGCTGTTCTCCACCGTGAACTATGTTAAAAACAAACGCCGCTCACGCCTCACAGATGACAGCTTACAGTCCTGCGTAAAGATGAAAGCCCCGATTTGCAGACGCTGTGCGCCGAGGTTCGGGACCATAAATCTTATTGTAAACATATCACGGAAGACCCGACGATGTTTGCATGAACACGCTTTTCAGCATGTCTTTATTGACTACTTTTCACACATGGTTGCTGTACGCATACAGCCGGCTGTAGCTTTTCAGCTCACAGCCCGACAACACAACAGCAGAGAGAGCACAGACTTTAAGGCGGCGAGGCGTGATTGCGGGTGCCGCTCAGGTGCGTCCGACTCGCATGCAGCGGCGCTGCAGACCACGCCCTGCCACACACATTAACCAGGTAAAATACATATTTAGGCAGAATTTCGCAAATATCTATTTTTCATTTTTCAGCAGCATAGTGCTTTTTTCCAATTACTTTTTAAAAGTCAGGTCAAGGCTCCAAAAGCCCAAAGGCGATATAAGGGTGGCGGCTCATAACAGTTTTTGTTTGCTACATGGATCATTTTAGTTCAGCTGGGTGTCTTTCCTTTTGTTATATTTCTTTAAGAGTTCAAAATGTGTTATTTACATAAATAAAATGTAATTTTCTCTGTAGCACTTCATGGATTTTATGAGCAACACACCTTAGTTGCTCTGTGGATTCTTTTAAAAAGCAGTTAAAAACTTTTCTGTTCAAACAAGCCTTTTGTTGATCTACGTAATTTACATTATTTACATTTGATCTTTTACATTGTGTATAATGTCTATCGATTGTATTGTTTATTTTAATATTTGTGTCCAGCACTTTGTGACTGCCTGTCTGTGAAAAGCGCTTAATAAATAAACTTTACTTACTTACTTTAGTTGTTCACACAAAGCATAAAGATAAAAAACAAACAAACAATATATACAATGTTATCTTCATTTTAGATTTCAAAAAGTATTTGCGGCTCCCAGTGTTTTCTTTTCCGTGGAAACCGGGTCCAAGTGGCTCTTTGGGTGTTAAAGGTTGCAGACCCCTGTCTTAGGCTACGTTCACACTGCAGGTCTTAATGCTCAATTCCGATTTTTTTGATCAAATCCGATTTTTTTGTCTGCTTGTTCACACTACACATAAAATGCGACATCAAACGCTTTCTAGTGTGAACGCTCAAAGCGGCCCGCATGCGCAAAAGAAGATGTCACACACAACTCGCTCTGTTTAGACCCAGAGCAAACAATATTGTTTGACTGATTGCCCTTAATATAAAGACTTCGGACTTTACGTTTCCCAATTTTTGCTTTAAGTTATTTTGTTATTTACATAATAATGTAGATGACCTAATAATGATCCTTTTTGCTGTTTTAGAGGAGCGGTGCTGCAGATTTCTGTCAGAATCTGCAGAAAATACAATAAAAATAAAATGTTCACATTTCTCCAACGTTATCTTCCCAACAGTTTCACCGGATGGTAGGAAATCGTTCGCGATGTCCTATCGGGCGCTTCTCCGGCGCTGATAATTGGCGTCTGTCTTGTGTCAGTGACGTAAAAGACGGATTTAATGCGACTTGACCGTTCACACAGCAGTCACTTTCTAAAACATCGGATACGTATCGGATTCAGTACCACATACGAAAGTGACCCAGATCGGATTTGAAAATATCGGATTTGTGCCGTTCACACTGTCATACCATGATCGGATACGGGTCGCATAGGGGCGAAAAAATCGGATTTGATGCGCTTTCGCCTGCAGTGTGAACGTAGCCCTAGTCTGTGATGCTGTCTTCAAATGTTATTCTACAGGCTGCCCACAAGGGGGCACCACGTCATGGGCAGAGCAGGTGGAAAAAACTCTTTGGACTCAAGTCTTCACAGAACAAACATACTTTTATTCCTGTATGTATGTCGTTAGTTCGCTCATCTCCTTTAAATACTAACGAACACTAAGATTGCTCTGAGGGACTGATGCTGACTTTATTTTTGTATAATGTATAAACATAAATATCTTGCATGTTAGCCATTCATCAGCATCCACATTAACTACAAACTCTTATTTTCTGTTCCAGTGTTATTTAGCTCTGTTCTGAGCACAGGTTAGGGAATTTGCATGGCAGAAGAATTTCAAGATACTACCCGACTGATGCATCTTGACACACTGCACTTCTCAAGGTGTCCAGTTCTTGCATGGACCTCTAAACATTTACTCTATATGTTCCTGCTCCTGCTTACTTCCTTTTAGAGCTTGTCAGTTATTGCTGTATTGGACATGCAGTAAGTTGATGCGTGTTGTATTCGCAGGCTGAGGCCAGATTTTTGGCTGGCCAGGAAAGCAGTTTGGGGAGAGAATGCTCCCGGCTGGAGCGGGACCTGGAGGAGGGCTCCCGTCAGCTGGCAATGGCGCACAATGAGATCCGGCGTTTGACTGATGAGCTGGAGTCTGCTCATTTGACCCAGAGAGCACATGGTGAGAGATACAGTGGCTTGCAAAAGTATTCGGGCCCCTTGAACTTTTCCACAGATCTGAAAACTGCTGTTCACAAACGCTGTCCATCTAATCTGACTGAGCTGGAGCTGTTTTGCAAAGAAGAATGGGCAAGGATTTCAGTCTCTAGATGTGCAAAGCTGGTAGAGACATACCCTAAAAGACTGGCAGCTGTAATTGCAGCAAAAGGTGGTTCTACAAAGTATTGACTCAGGGGGCTGAATAATTACGCACACCCCACTTTTCAGTTATTTATTTGTAAAAAATGTTTGGAATCATGTATGATTTTCGTTCCACTTCTCACGTGTACACCACTTTGTATTGGTCTTTCACGTGGAATTCCAATAAAATTGATTCATGTTTGTGGCTGTAATGTGACAAAATGTGGAAAAGTTCAAGGGGGCCGAATACTTTTGCAAGCCACTGTATTAATCAGCAATTTATAAAGAGGCTGTCATTCTTAAACTGATTTCTCATGGTAGCTTGCAATCACAATTGTCTCTGTGTTTATATGGATCTGCTAAATGCAGCTTTTCCTGGAGGCATTTTGTCCCTCCCATTCATGGAAATATTGCAGGAATGCCCTGAGGGAATTTCTTCGAATTTGGAGTAGATGTTCATTGTGACTTAATCCTGAGGTGATTATGTTGGCCTTGCAGTACCACCGTGTTTGGTTTAGTTATCTGCAAGATGGGCGATTAGAAATAAAAAAACCTCCACCCATGTCTTTACTTGCACACTATAATTAACTGGCTTCAGCTTGTGTGCAAGGTAGAGGAAAAATACCAAGGTAACAAAGGTGTGATGAGCAGTCAGGCTTGCAGCATTGCAGCCTCCGTTTCCACCCACAAAGTTAGGGCTGAACATTTCTTTGTGAAGTCTAAGGAACTTGTAAAGAAGGCGTCCGTACTTTTTAAAGTTTCCTTGAAGATGTTTCACCTCTCATCCGAGAAGCTTCTTCAGTTCTTTTTTTTTTTTTTTTTTTCCATCTGTAACATTTTCAGTTGTTACAGATGGGACAGACATGACTGGGGGATAGGAAAGGGAGAAAGAAAGAGAGGAAGGAAAAGAAAAACAGAAGGGAAAAGGGACAGTGAGAAAGGGCACTTACAAAGACAAAGAGAAAAAAAAAATCTCCTGGATCACCTGTTGAGAGAGAAAGAAGAGAAGACAAGCAAAAAAAACCCAAACAAAAACAAAGCAACATACTAAACACAACACCATCACGTTAATCTAGCTGAGTGTGAACAGCAGTAAATACTAAATATTGAAAGTTGTTGTGCAGCACGCAGGACAGACAGCGCACAAAGTGCTTTGAAGTAGCAGCTAAGAAAGGTGTAGTTGTCTACGAACAGTGAACACCCGTGTGCACACCTGTGTGGATCAACGCGCTTGTATACAAAAGGTTTCCCCATGTAACGGTCTGCTAGAGGGTGTGGAGGGCCATAGCCCCGTCCCCCAGGGCATGAAGCAGGCATGGAGGACATCCAGGCTCCAGACATCCAGAGGCCCCAGAGTGCGAGAGCCCAAGGAGTACCACCGGAGGGGCATCCGTGCCACCCTCCTGGGAAGGGCTGAGGAGATCCCCAGACGAGGGGGTCACCCAGTAGCCACGTAGCAGAAGCCAGAGGGGGCTGCACTGGCGTGCCCGCCGGCTCTGCCAGCAGCCAGCTGTGCCAGAGTGAACCGAGTTGCAGGCCCCGAGGCCGGAGGCCCGAGGGCCCCCTTTGCCCCGGAAGAGGCCTGACCGAGCGACAGGCACCAGGCCCCGCCAAGTAGCCACCAGGAGTGAGCTGGTGCATACCTGAGCGCCCAGCCCCGGACACCAAGAACCACCAATGCACCAACCCCTGAGGCCATCAGTTACCAGCAGGGAGTGTGGTGAGGGGAGATAGGCCTCCACACCTGGAGGGCCTGGGAGTACCCAGGGAGGTGGAGTCCCAACCTGACATATAGACACAGACAAACAGGCACACACAGACATAAACATGCTTTCCCACCCTCATGCACACATATACAAACACTCAGCACTCACCCAACGTAGGGATAGACATACATAGACATGTACACACAATCATACTCCCCAAACATACTCTATGCCCCGGGTCCAGGTACTCTCGCCCCCAGAGGGGGAAACGGCACCCAGACCCAAGAGATGTGACCCTTTCCCCCGGAGTGGAGGCAAGCAGACCGCCCCAGGCTCCGCAGCAGCAGGGAGGCCAATCGGACAGCCAACACCTCCTCCCAGACCCCCGCCCCGATGGCTAGTAGAGAACGGGGGTGTGTGAAGACCCCATACCTCCCTCCTCCCGCTCATGTGTAGTGTTGCTGCGTGTTGTTCTAAAGTGCATTTAAAACAAGGGAGGGCATGGTGCTGCTGCCAGAGAGCAGCAGGTGTTAGCACGGCCCCTCCCGAGAACCCTCAATGTCTACATGGATTTAAAATTGAGAGGTGGGCACCGGCACCAGAGGTAGGGTTGAATACACAGACCGTCCTCTGGACGCCGTTAACGTGGTCACCCTCAAGGCCCTATATATACAGTTAAGCCCATAATTATTCATACCCCTGGCAAATTTTGACTTAAAGTTATTTTTTTCAGTTCAGTTCAGTTCATTTTTATTTCAAACATATACATTCACCAACATTTCATAAAATCATTCCATGCAGTTGTTTGAAAAGGAGTAGGCTGAAGTATATACTTATTTAGCCCTACCCCCTCAGGTTTACATCCTCATCATCTAAATTTGAACAACAAAACGTTTACAATGCCTTCAACTTAGAACATAATAACATCACAAAAAAATAAAATAAAAAAAAAATTGTCATGTTCAACAAGAAAATCAAGAAAATAAACATCAGTTTGACTGCTGTCTTGGGTTAATTGCATTTTCTTCATTCTTATACTTATTTAAAATTTCTTTTTTGAGTTTTATTTTAAACTGGTTTATATCACTACTGACCTTTATTTCTTCTTTTAACTCATTCCAAAATTTAACTCCGCTATTGAAATAGACATCCTTTTCAATGTTGTTCTTACTTTTGTAATTTTAAATTCCACTTCCTCTAAAATTATACCTCCTTCTCTTTCTAAGAACCATTTACTTATTTCGATTGGGAGCATCCCTTTCCTTGCCTTATATATTATTTGCACTGTTTTAAACTTCACCAGATCCTGGAATTTTATAGCTTGGGTCTTAATAAAGAGCGGGTTTGTGTGAGCCCTATACCCCTCCTGATTTATTAATCTAATAGCCCTTTTCTGCATTATAATTATAGTCTGAATATTACTTTTATATGTATTTCCCCAAACCTCTACACAATAACTCATGTATGGTAATAGTAAAGCACAATATAACATATACAATGTTTTCCCATCCAAAATTGTTTTTTACTTTCCCCAAGACAGCAATGCCCGTGCTAACTTTCCCCTCACATAAGTGATGTGTGATTTCCAACAGGCCTTATGATCAATGATCACACCAAGAAATTTTATGGTATTAACCCTTTCTAGATATACATTATCAACACAAATTTCAATATTAATGTTTTTCTTATAGTTTCCGAATAACATAAATTTCGTTTTATTTAAATTTAAGGACAATTTGTTTCTATCAAACCACTTCTTTAACATCTTTAACTCCTGTGTGATCACCTCCAAAACCTGTTGAAATTCCACACCTGAACAAAGTATATTGGTATCATCTGCAAAATTACAAACTTTAGTATCTTCGATACTTTACAAATATCATTTATATACATAATAAACATTTTTGGTCCCAATACTGATCCTTGAGGTACTCCACATTCAATATCCATCAATTTAGATTTAAACTCATTTATTTGTACATATTGCTGTCGATTCATCACATAGCTTTTATCCAATCTAATACCACACCCTAAACCCATATTTTTCCAGTTTGATTATTAGAATTTTGTGGTCAACAGTATCAAATGCTTTTTTAGATCTAGAAAGACTCCAAGTGCATACTTCTTCTTATCCATACATTCAGTTATTTCTTCCATTAAATCCATCAATGCCAAAACTGTTGATCTGTTATTTCTAAACCCATACTGGCAATTTGCCAACAATTCATGTTTATCCACAAAGCTATCAAATCTTTTTATGAATAGTTTTTCCAGTATCTTAGAAAACTGAGAGAGTACCGACACTGGTCTATAATTTGTAAAACAATGCTTTTCACCTGATTTATAAATGGGAATAATTTTTGCAACTTTCATTTGTTGTGGAAAAACCCCTTCCTGGAAAGACAAATTAAAAATATATTGTAGCGGTTTTACAATACCATCAATTACTCTCTTTACCGTTACCATATCAATATCATGTCAGTCAGTACTTGTTACTTTTATTCAACTAGCAAGTTATTTTTTGACTGGAAATGACACAGGCATCTCACAAAAGATAATAAGATGATATACAAGACGCATCATTGTGGAAAAAAAATATTTCTCAGCTTTTATTTACATTTGAGCAAAAAGTATCATGTCCAGAATTATTCATACCCTTTACAAACTGTCACAGTCTCTGGGAAAATCCAAAGTTCCATCCATTCCAAATAGTCAAAGCTGTTCTAAAGCATCCTAATTACCCTGATTAATTGGAAATAGCTGTTTTGATCAACTCAACAGTTGAAAAACAGCAGCTCTCTGCAGGTGGTCTGTGGACATTCATGGCTAAGACAAAGGAACTCAGTGAGGACCTGCAGCTGCGCATTGTGGCTGCTCACAAGTGAGGAATGGGCTACAAGGCCATATCCAAATGTTTTCAAGTTCCAGTGGCTACAGTGCAAAGTATTATTAAAAATACAAGATGTTCCGCACTGTGGAAAATCTCAGAGGACGTTGTCGGAAGCCAAAAGTGAAACCTGTGCTGGCCAGGAGAATAGTGAGAGAGGTGAAAAAGAATCCAAGGATCACCACCAAGGCCATTCTGGTGAATCTGGGCTCTGCTGGTGGCAATGTCTCAAGGCAGACAGTCCAACGGACACTGTTGGGTTCCACGGATGCAGACCAAGGAAAACGCCACTTCTCCAGGCACTTTTAAGGCATGCAAAAGCTCATTTGGCCTTTGCAAATGCTCATCTGGACAAAGAAGAAGGTTTCTGGTCTTCAGTGTTATGGTCAGATGAAACAAAAATTGAATTATTTGGTCACAATGATGTTGCCTTCATTTGGCATAAAAATGGAGAAGCCTTCAACCCAAAAAACACCATCCCCACTGTCAAACATGGTGGTGGGAACCTAATGCTTTGGGGTGTTTTTTAGCCAATGGACCATGGAACCTAATCACAGTAAACAGCACCATGAAAAAGAGCAATACATGAAGATTCTCAACAACAACATCAGGCAGTCTGCAGAAAAACTTGGCCTTGGGAACCAGTGGACATTTTAGCACGACAATGACCCAAAACATACAGCAAACGTGGTGAAGAAATGGTTAGCAGACAACAACATTAACGTTTTGCAGTGGCCTAGCCAGAGTCCTGACTTGAATCCAATTGAGAATCTGTGGAGGGAGCTAAAGATCAGGGTGATGGCAAGAAGACCCTCCAACCTGAAAGATTTGGAGCTCATTGCTAAAGATGAATGGGCAAAATGCCTGTGGAGACATGCAAAAAGCTGGTCGGCAATTATAGGAAGCGTTTGATTGCTGTAATAGCCAATAAAGGCTTTTTTCTATTGATTATTGAGAAGGGTATGAATAATTCTGGACATGATACTTTTTGCTAAAATATAAATAAAACCTGAGAAATATTTTTTCCACAATGATGCCTCTTGTACATCGTCTTATTATCTTTGGGAGACACCTGTGTCATTTCTGCTCAAAACGAACTTGCTTGTTGAACAAAAGTAACTTTAAGTCAAAATTCGGCAGGGGTATGAATAATTATGGGCTTAACTGTATATATATATGTGTGTGTGTGTGTGTGTGTGTGTGTGTGTGTGTGTGTGTGTGTGTGTGTGTGTGTGTTATGAGAGTGTGAATAATGTGGATGTCTAAGTTGTGAAATAAAATTGAGGCACAGGTGGCCAGAAGGGGACAGAGGGGGGGATGCCTCCCCTGCACCCTGGTGACACACCCGCACCCCAAGGCCCTACCTGTGTGGGTGGGTGTGGTGGAGCGGGAAGAGGAGGCAGCCGGGGATGGGGAGGAAAAGAAGGGAGGGGCAAGATGCCCCACAGGACCTGGGGAAGCCCACCCCACCCCACCGCAGAGGAAACTATACCCACCCCAACATTCAATCATCTCCAGACTACACAAGACAACAGACACCCAGGTTAGGTTTATTCTCCACCTCTCCTGTGTCTCTCCCCACCTGCAGAGTGGACTTCTGCAAGGATGGAACAACCTCCTGCCAGTTGAAGAGCCCCCAGTTAGACCGATGCACCAGAGGCCCCTGCGCCAGGGCTGAGCCCCGTGCACCCACCCGCCCACAACCTCGGTGACACACCGACGAGGACCGAAGCCCCAAGGCCCAGCCAGAGCCCCATCACGGAGACGAAGCACCCCTGAACCCCAAGCCCCCCCGCCTGCCCCGGATCCACTCAGGGGCAGCCAGGCCACCAGGCCAGTAACCTACGTCCGCCAGTACAGACCATCCCCCAGCCCCGCTGCACGCAGCCACGAGGAGAACACCCTCTAAGAGCGACCAGAGCCACTAACCAGGTTATGACCACAACCCCGGGTTGAGCCTCCAGGGATAACGTCTCTAGGGGTTCTCCTGGCGCCTAAGCCCATCCCAACCTCCACATCAACCACAATAGCGAAGGCAGGACCAAACCATGACCCCCCACCCCCACTAGGTGATGAAGCCGATCAAAGGAGCCCAAAGGGATTGATCAAATGTGGTGGCAGAGGCTGTATCAAGACTAATGTGATCTATTAGATGGTTTTTATATTGATTAGAATTAAGATTATTTTTATTTTTCCAGTTAAGGAGGACCGTTTTCTTGGCGATGCATAGGGCTGTAAAAACAATGTGGGCTGTGTTTATTTCTGCAGTGACCTCATCCAAGTTGCTCAGCAAGCACACTAAAGGGGAGGCTGGAATGTTACATTTCAGACACTTTGATAAGTTTCACATATCTCACGCCAAAACTTCTGCACTGGTGGACAGAACCAAAGGGCGTGGATGTAATTGTCTGGTGTATTGCCTTGACAGTGTGAGTAGTTGTTGGAAGATGTAAAGCCCATCTTGAACATCCGATGACCAGTATAGTGCACTCTATGTAGTAATTTGTATTATATTAATTGCAGACTGGGATTTTTAATCAATTTAAAGGTTTTTAAGCATACCTGAGACCAGAAGTTTTGGTCTAAGCTTACTGATAAATCTGCTTCCCACTTTGCAATAGGAAGGGATATTGATTCATCTATTTTAGAAAGTGTTCTGTATATTTTAGATAATAATTTGGGTGATTTAAGAGTAAGACAGTGTACCGCACTTGGTGGTGTTTGTAATTCAGCTTGACTGAGGTTAAATCTCTTTTTTACAATGGATTTAATTTGTTGATATTCTAAAAATCTTTTCTTGTTGATCCCATATTGTGTAACTAGTCTGTCAAATGGAATAAATTCTGTTCCCTCTAATATATGTTCTAAGTATTTAATTCCTTTACAACTCCATTCTGGAAAATTAATCATATTATTGTTTTGTAATATGTCAGGGTTATTCCAGATAGGTGTACGTTTGCATGGGATTAATGAGGACGCTGTCATTTTTAGAAACTCCCACCATGCTGTCAGAGAAGAGCTGATGTTGATGCTTTTAAAGCACTCATGTCTTTTGATGTTTGATCTGATAAATAGTAGGTCTGAAATTTCTAGATTATTACATAGTGCCTGTTCTACATCTAGCCAGGGCTCATCTAAGAAGCTGTGTTTAAACCATCTAGAGATGAACTGAAGCCTGTTGGCTAAAAATAGTGATTAAAGTTAGGCAGATCTAATCCTCCTTTATCCTTGGTCCTTTGTAATGTTTTTTAAGCTGATACGTGGGGTTTGTCTTTCCAAAGGAATTTAGAAATACATGAGTCTAGAGATCTGAACCAATCTTGTGATGGCTTATTTGGGATCATTGAAAACAAATAGTTTATTTTTGGCAAGACCATCATTTTTATAGCGGCAACCCTTCCCATGAGTGATATAGGTAAAGATTTCCATCTAGCCAGATCGCTTTCTACTGTCTTTAAAAGCGGGATGTGGTTTAATTTAGTTAATTCTGAAAGCTTAGGAGAGACATTAATACCTAAATATTTTATATTTCCAGATTGCAGTGGTGTAGGAGAAGAATTATGGAAAGAGCAATTAATCGGAAGAACTGTAGATTTTGACCAGTTGATTGAATAATCTGAGACTCTTGAGAAAGAATTTATCAATTCAATCACCCCAGAGATATTGGTTTGTGAGTTTTGGAGAAAAAGTAACACATCATCCGCATAAAGGCTGATTTTATGTTCTACATTCTTGCATTTTATGCCCTTAATTACTGAATTCTGTCTAATTGCTGCTGCTAGTGGCTCAATAAAAATTGCAAACAGTGAAGGGGAGAGTGGGCATCCCTGCCTGGTGCCCCTCAGGAGACAGAAGCTGGAGGATGTTTGGTCATTTGTTCTGACACAAGCTGTTGGGGAATTATATAATATTTTTAACCAGTTTATGAAAGAGGTTCCAAAACCAAATTTGTGTAAAGTTGCTGTTAAGAGAAAACTCAGGAGGCAAGAAACACAGACTCAGCGCTTTTTACATGTACATGGACGAATGCCCCAACACAGCCTCACACAGTGACGTGTATGAGACGAGTCACGGAGGACTCGCTGTGGTTGATCACAATTCCAGGGTACTGGTACCCGAGGCTGGCGTAACTTGCTGCACACTTTACCTGAGTCATGTTCATTGCTTTGCCATACAACGTTGCATGCTGTGTTGTTGGCGGCATATGTGAGCAGACATAGCAGTCTTTAGTAGGTGTGCTGTCATAGACATAGCGGTACCATGCATTGTTCATCCAAGGGTGGATGTGGTCCTGCGTCATTGTGTAGTGGTGTGAATTATCATGCGTCCAAGCTCTCTTCTGATGCTGTGTCAAATCCGGGCGGACCCATAGAAGACATGCTGTGACTAGCACAGCAAGAGCAAGTGCTGCGAGGGACAGCTTCTTCATGTCGACCTGGCGCACCTGACCCCTCTGATAAGTAGACTAAAGGCAAGAAGAAAAGGGCGGGATATACCCGATCAGCCCTTCCTCCACCTTTCAGATTACCAGAGAGTAGGGGCGTCGGCGTCTCTAGGCCAAGCTGTCACTCACTTTTTTACAGTGGCTTTGGTGGATCCACGACGGGCGCTCTGCTATTTTACAAGCAGTGGGGGTCACAATCAGGACTTGATATGGCCCTTTCCACCTCGGCTCACTCCAAGACTTCCTGTTCCGCTCTCGGACCAGGATCGGACCAGGATCCAGTCACCAGGATCCAGGATCCAGTCACCAGCAAGAAATTGGAGACACATCGTCTGGCAGTTTATTGCTCAATACAATTTCTTTGTTCTGAAAAAGTTGGGCCATCCAGTCTGCTATCGTCATTTCTCTGGCAGACTTCAGAAGTGGTTCGCTTGTTATTGGCAAAGGGAAAGGTCTCCTATGTATTATTTCAAAAGGTGACATAGGGCCACTTCCCTTTGCTATTCTCATCCAAAATTTCACTAAGGATAAACATTCTGGCCACGGTTTCTTAGTTTCTTCCATTACTTCCCTTAACCTTTGTTTAATTGTACCATTATTTCTTTCTACCAATCCTGCACTCTGTGGATGGTAGGCACAATGGTTTTTTAATGTGAAACCTAGAACTTGTGATACATTTTGTATGACTTCATTCACGAAGTGTGTGCCATTATCTGATCGGCTCAAACTTGGTATGCCGTAGGTTGGAATAAAATTATTACATAAACACTTCGCTACTGATATAGCATCCTCATTTAACTTATTTATGCAGCAGTGTGACTTTCCGTCAAGTTCGCTTGGCAACAGAGTGCCAGGGTTCAACTGACATTTCGCACAATTTCTATGTTAGATTGAGACAACAATACGCCTACATAGGACAGTTGTCGAGCATGTGTTACAAATGGCAACTGTCCTTGCAGAAGTATAGAAGCTACTGCGTGTGGCACCCGTAGTATAAGCTTGTGTCCTAGCACTATGTCAGATGATTTTTTGAACAGCCTCTGCTGCGGCTGCACAGGCTTGCAAACAAGTTGGCAATCCTGCAGCTACAGAGTCTAGTTTACTTGAATAGAAGGCTAATGGTTTGTGTTTTTCTCCAAAGGTCTGTGTTAACACTGCTTTCATGTAGCCTGCATTTCCATCTACACTGAGATAAAACGGTTTGTCATAATCAGGCAGAGCAAGGACAACATTTGTTTGCAAAATGGCCTTCAACTGTTGTTTTGTTTCTGGCTGCGGTGCTTTCTGTATTGCTTCTTTCCTTTTGTTTAACAACTGCTTTCCTTCCCCTGACAGTGTATGTCCCAAATACACAACTGATGGGCTCCACAGCTGTAGTTTATTCATAGACACTTTGTGTCCCTCCTGTGCTAGGTGTCTAAGCACTGCAAGGGTATTCTGTTTACAGTCTTCCTGTGTGTGTGAGGATGTCAATGGTTTCACTTCCACAACTCTGTCTGTTGTAGTTACTGCATAGCCGACAGCTACTTTTAGACACTTAGCCGTCTACAAAAACGTCAGTGAAACCAGCTTGTGAGCTTTTAATAACATGCAGCTTCTGCTCTGAAAAACAAATAAAAATTAATAAAAAAAAATAAAAGTGTGTAACTTGCTCATTAGCTTGGTAGTGTCCACATATTTAATTCAGCTTCTCAAACCTGTAGCTTTAGCTTTTGTATACAGGGTTTGGCTTATTAGTTGTTAGTATAGGTTTGCTCTTCATCTTATCAAAGTCTCATCTAGGATGACAGGTTTACAAACAGATCAAGTGTCTCTATGCATTTGATTAGATTAGGTATTTTCCTTATTTTCTTCATCTTATATATATCATTGTACTGAGTTTGAGCAAACCTTAAGCTTGAATCAGACTACTTTTAACAATTATCCACCTCACATCATAACTGACTGAGGTGCCTCTTCTTATTAATAGTATGTCATTATTATGTGTGCCTATGCCAAGAGGCACACATATTACTATTCGTCGGATTTATTATTATGTGTGCCTATGACAAGAGGCACACATATTACTATTCCTCGGATTTATTATGTGTGCCTATGCCAAGAGGCACACATATTACTATTCGTCGGATTTATTATTATTATTATTATGTGTGCCTATGCCAAGAGGCACACATATTACTATTCCTCGGATTTATTATTATTATGTGTGCCTATGACAAGAGGCACACATATTACTATTCGTCGGATTTATTATTATTATGTGTGCCTATGCCAAGAGGCACACATATTACTATTCCTCGGATTTATTGTGTGGATGCTTTAAGCATCCACACTATTGAGTTCCTGTTTCTCTTTATTGTGTGGATGCTTTAAGCATCCACACTATTGAGTTCCTGTTTCTCTTTATTCTTTATACTTTATTATTATTATTCTAGTTGCCACTTTTTCACTTTTTTTGGCACTTAACTACTTCCACAATTTTCAGCCGATTTTCACCGTTCAAATTTTAAACTATTCTGCTATTTCTGCTAATGATCGCTATATCTTTTGGTGTTTATTACTGTTATACTTTTTAAAATATTACACTTTTTTCCTTTAATTTGTCCCATTGAAATGAATGGGAAACTTCTGCAATTCTGCTAAATTTTGCTTGTTTTTTTGAAACTTAACTACTTTTTCCTACTTTCACGTAGAACAACCATTCAAACTTTAAAATGTTCTCAAATTATTGGGCTATTCAGGAATAAATCAGATTTTCAAATCTTTTACCGTTTTATTTTTATGCCTCTTAAAGTTTTGAGTTGGAAAATTGTGATTTTTCACAAAATACATGCGTTGTTATGGTTGCTATGCACTTGGCTTCCAGTGTGCCACTGTAGGTTTCGCAGTCTTCTCTTCATGTCCGAACAACTTCTTGCTACTTGCTCAATTTTCACTCAACTTCCACAAATTATACATCAAAACGTAGGTATTTTTGCTGGCTTTCCGAAAATGTCACCATCATTGTTGTGAGACTTATAGAATTTTGGCAAATCTCCTCAGAGCAACACAAAGTCTGAAAACTCTCCATAGAAAGTCAATGGAGAGTTTGTTCAAAATCACCGCTTGATTTCTGTAATGAGAGGCATATTCGAATCGTCATATCTCCTTAACGAAGCGAAGTTAAAACATGAGGCTTGTCCCAGTATATCTTCAGACACTCCTGACGCTCACAATTCAAGAATTTTTTTCTCACCTATTACCGTTCTGAGATGAGTTACACTTGTTTGAGCGTAGGAAATTGTCCTTCGCTCAGATTTCTTCAGATTTCAAACTCTGGAAATGAACCACTTTTTTCTCTCGTCATAACTTTTTGTTGGATTTCCACAGAGACCTGAAAATTTCCATGATTGTTCACCAAAGCCTGCTGTCTCTTACGGTGAAAAAATGATATTGATACTCCAAATAGATTTAGAGTTAGAAAGCGTTGTTTGAGGGCAAGTCAAGGCAGTTTTTGCTTTGCTCTACTCAGTTATGGTGCATTAGAAGTCAAATATCTTTAATAATTCATATTTTAATGATACATTGTCAACACTTTAAGATTCCCCATCTCTTCTGAACAAAACGGTGTAAGAATGACCGTTCTAGCCCCTATAGTTGGGAAATTATGGTCATTTGTTTGAGGGGAGTCGTCATTATGAGAAATAGACTGCAGAAATCCTGTGTCTCTCTGTGCTGCATGCACCTGTTTTGGCGGGAAAAAGTGCACAGGCTCTCTGATTGGTGGATTCAAATTCAGCAGCTCCCAGGCTGCTTGACTGAGCTAGAAACTTACTTCTCTCTCCTGTGTGTGTGTGTGTGTGTGTGTGTGTGTGTGTGTGTGTGTGTGTGTGTGTGTGTGTGTGAGAGAGAGAGAGAGAGCGAGAGAGAGTTTTTATGGGAGCATCTTATTGTATGATTTAAATTCAATATATTTAGACTGGTTGACTGAATTTGATCCTGTGTGTGTCTCTCTGTGCATGCGTGTTTCCATATGTGTCCATATTTGTGATTGTGTCACTGTTATACTTTTTTTGCTGATTTTTTCATTTAACAATTACATTTGAGGGACCCTTAGCATGTTCAGGATTCTTTCAGCTGTCCATTTTGCTTTTCCAATTTTTCTATTTAAGTTATTACTATTGTGTTGAGTCATAGCATTTCTGCTGCTTTTCAGTATTTGTGCTAAATACAGCATTTCTGCAAAATCATACTCTTTCTGCTATTTCATAAGATTTGTGCTAAATATAGTGTTTCTGCTATTTCTGCTAAATTTAGTATTTTTGATTTAATTAGGGTTTTTCTACCAAATCATAGTACAGTTTTACTGCTTTTATAGGATTTTTAGAGGATATTTATATTGCTTAATATAGTATTTCTGCTTTTTATAGGATTTGTGCTTAATATAGTTTTTCTAAAAATGTAGTATTTATGCTTAATCATACTATTTCTATATATTTCTGCCAGGTCCCCAGGCAGCTAATCCTCTGTGAGGACTGATACATACAAATACATATCAGGGCCTGCACGGCTTCCCAGCCAGCCAATCATATCTGGCGTCTGCCCTTTCTTCTCTCGTCATATCTCAGCGACAGATGTACAAAGAGCAATGCAAATCACAGTCAAAGTACACCAAAGTCCGCTGATTCACCCAGTACAAGAATTATGCTTCTAGTCCACCTAGTTTTGAGTTACATGACGTTTTGTAACTGCAAAAACGGGTTTTTCGCCTCACCGCAATCTGATTCTGACTGCTCATCACCCTGTTTTCCAGGCCTTCGCTCTCTCTTTCCCAGTGGCGCAGTTGGTAATGACACAGGTCTGCAACCCAAAGGTTGTGGGTTCAATTACACCTTGGGCAACATGTTTTTTTTTCCCTACAAATTAATACACTATCACAGACCACTAATTCATGTTCATCATTTATTACAATTCTGCAAACTTTTATGATTTTAGCAGCTTTTGTAATATGGACCTCAGATTCTTGTTAACACTCCATGGCACAAATACTGTTCCCTTTAGGCTGTGTGTGTGTGTGTGAGAGAGAGAGAGAGAGAGAGAGAGAGAGCCTTTTGATGGGAGCATCTTATTATATCATTTAAATTCAATATATTTAAACTGGTTGACTGAATTTGGTCCTGTGTGTGTCTCTCTGTGCATGTGTGTTTCCATATGTGCCCATATTTGTGATTGTGTGACTGTTATACTTTTTTTTGCTGATTTTTTTTTTTCAATTAACAATTAGATTTGAGGGACCCTTAGCATGTTCAGGATTTTTCAGCTGTCCATTTTGCTTTTCCAATTTTTCTATAAGTTATTACTGTTGTGCTAAATCATAGCATTTCTGCTGCTTTTCAGTATTTGTGCTAAATACAGTATTTCTGCTAAATCATACTATTTCTGCTATTTTATGAGATTTGTGCCAAATACAGCATTTCTGCTAAATCATACTATTTCTGCTATTTCATAAGATTTGTACTAAATATAGTGTTTCTGCCAAATATAGTATTTCTGCTTAATTATAGTATTTCTGCCATTTTATCGTATTTGTGCTAAAACATAGTATTTCTACTAAATGTAGTATTTATGCTTAATCATACTATTTGTATATATTTCTGCCAGGTCCCCAGGCAGCCAATCCTCTGTGAGGACTGATACATATAAAATTTACATATCAGGGCCTGCACGGCTTCCCAGCCAGCCAATCATATCTGAGGTCTGCCTTTTCTTCTCTCGTCATATCTCAGCGACAGATGTACAAAGAGCAATGCAAATCACAGCCAAAGTACACGAAAGTCCGCTGATTCACCCAGTACAAGAATTATGCTTCTAGTCCACCTAGTTTTTGAGTTACACGACGTTTTGTAACTCCAAAAACAGCGTTTTTCGCCTCTCACCGCAATCTAATTCTGACTGCTCATCACCCTGTTTTCCAGGCGCCGCTCTCTTTCCCAGTGGCGCAGTTGGTAATGACACAGGTCTGCAACCCAAAGGTCGTGGGTTCAATTACACCTTGGGCAACATGTTTTTTTTTCCTACAAATTAATACACTATCACAGACCACTAATTCATATTCATCAATTTGATATTTGATATACCTTTATTAGTCCCACAAGGGGAATTTATATGATTACAACCATTATGTTTTAGAAAAAAAAAAATAAATGTGCATTGAACACTCAGGGTCACTGTTAAAACGTCTCATGGCAGTGGGGTTAAAGGACCTCCTGAACCTCTTGAGTCCTGCAGAGCAGTGAGATGAGCCTCTGCAGCTCCTACTGTCCTGAAGACTGTTCTTATTACTGCAGTCAGTTACATAAATCTATCTATCTATGTATAATACAGTACATTTTAACATACTGACCTTATGTTTATTTATGTCTTTTAACCATTATTTCAAATTCACAGAATCCTGTTTGAAACATTTAATGAACTTATAGAATTAAATTTCTGCATGTTGTTTTTGTTGCAAAAAATCTAGTATAATAATATTTAAATTTACATATATTTTCACGTTTTCAATGCCAATTTTGTGTAATGGCAAAGTTTCCCACTACCCGTGAATGCCTCTTTTTATGTCTCTGGCTGACTCCTTAATCTCCGCCCAGTCTCTGCTCCATCCCTGCCGGTAAGCCTGCTTCTCTGTCTCTCTTCTCTGAAATAAAATGTCTATAAGCTGTTTGAGTGATTTACCGAGTTGTTGTTAGTGAGTTATGAAGCCAGTCAAGTATAAGTCATGTTAAAGTAACACAATGGCTGCTTTTTTAGTGAAACGTTGTAATTTTAGTATTTAAAAGGAGTGTTTGGTATGCCCCTAAGCGCTAACGCCTAGCCTAGCTCCTATAGGCCTAGTGTGAAATTAATATGGTTCATTTGATTGTTTAATACAGTTATTGTGTTGTATTTGGTTCATTCAGTGTGTTAGTGTTTCTGAGTCTCTTAGGGAAGCTGAAGTTAGTTCTCCTCTTCACAAATCAGTCAGTTAAAACGGCCTCATTCTATAGGTTGTAAGGTAATGAGCCGCCATTTTAGAACCACTGATTAGCTGCTGGAGCAGCAGGGTCGGCAACTTCAAAGGAGCCATTTTACCGCCTCTGACTGAAAGCCGGGAGAAAAAGAGTCACGTGCCTGTGCCGTGTGTCTGTGTTGTGGGTTAATTAACAGAAGGGAGCAATAGAGTGAGGATAAAACACATAATATAAGAATAATGACATTTCTTAACAAGAAGAAGTTTTTTAATTAATCAATTTTAGTTTTTTAGTTAAATTTTTAAGAACTGTTTAACAAACACTTGTTTGTACAGGTTGTTTTTTTTAAAAAAACCTACACCTGCAGCTCTGTTTAACTTCTCACTTTGTGAAAAATTAATGAAATCTAAAAAAGGCCACCTTCAAATAAATAAAATGCAGCAGTGCACCATTAATATTATAAATATGATATGTAGATATTTAAAACAACAGCATATTAAATGATACTGTGTGCAGGTAATATTTTTAGGAAGCAGAATTTGAATGCAGACCAACTCAAATGTTGAAGCCTACAAAAATATCATCCAAGCTTTCATTTATGATTGTTCATGCTTTGAAATTGTGATGTCAGAATTTGATAAAGTGTGCAGTGCTAGGTGTAGCAAATCACTGCTTATGAAATCTACTGTGTTATCTAATAGCACCAAACTAATAGAGCTATCACATAACTGAGAAACTTGTGTGGCTTATTACAAATGGATGAAACCACATTTTACCTTAATGAAGACAGTAATATTTAATAAGGTGTAGAAAAAAAAGAGGTGAGTTGTTTGTTGCTGTGGTAAACAAAGAAGTGTACTGAATCTTTTGGACTACACAGAGTGATGCAGTATTGACTCTGATGCTGATTTGAGTTGTCTCATTCTGTATTTTGTGCTTTGTCTTTTGTTACACAGAGTGAACGAGATCTTTGGTTTTGCCTTTGCTGGTAAGTTAACAGTGATTGTAACTGAAGCAGTATGAACCTGGCATTGTGTAGCACATTTGACGACTTACATACAGTAGTTTGACTTTTGTGATACGTTTCCATTTACTGATTGGCAAAAACACAAGATTTGTGACCTGTAGCAGCAAAGCCCCCACACAGGGCCTCTGACTGTCCCTGAAAATGTCCCTGAAGTTTAGTAGCCCATTTATGTATGATTTAAATTTCATATGGCTTATTGAATTCAAACAGTTAAATGTCAGATGTCTTTATCCAGGTGTTCATTTTGTCCTTATGTTTGTGGATTTAAGTAGCAGACAAAACAATGAAAGTGTTTTAGGAGAGTCCGTATAAGTGGTGGCTCAAACACTTAAGAGCTGCACAGGTATTGATTCATATTGTCTCTCAAATTCTGCTGATGTATTATATTAAAGTCAGAACACTGTAGAAGTACTTTGCCTCACTCGGTATAAGTAATAGCTTTAACAGTTAAGCAATAATAAAAACGAAGAGAACCAGAGGTGTGAGTGGACATTGTTAGGTAAATTACAGCCAGTGTGTCTAATTAGTTTATTACTTATTTAGTGAATATAATGATTTTACAATTAAATAGAAATGTTGCCAAAAGGGACATTGCAAAATACATAAATATTCCTAGCAACGGGTACAATGAAAGGACTTTTTAGTGTAATATTTTAGGACATTTAATTTTAATCACAAACATTCTGCACCTCTGTTATTGTAACATGTCAATATTTACATGTAAAACCTCATCATGTAAAACATGATGAGGTTTTCTGTTGCTTCTGATTACAAGAATTACTTTGTATTTAATGTTTTTAACCTGAAAGGACATTAAAAGTTTTGATTTTTCACACTTTATTAGCACTGACCTGTTGTAGAAAATGTTTGAGCCACAAGGCTTCTGTGTAGGAAATATTTGGTGTATCCTGCACTTGTGCCAACAAATATTGGTGCCTGTTCTTTGCATTTCTGTAGTAATAATGCTTTTATTACACATGCTAAAAGCCATGTGAGACCCTGCAGTTCAATTATCTCCTCTTCAGACTACAGTAAACTTAAAAAGCTTAAAGTAATTTAGGATTTTACTAGTTAATTTGTGTCACAGTAAATTGGATTGTGTGTGAAGAGGCTCAACAGTCTGAATCATCTAACAGTGATCTGATGAATTGTTTCCTTTCTCTAGACTGCTGATCTGATCGTCTCAAGTCTGGTAAGTAAAGGTTTTTCTGAGGTGCAGTGCTGGGAAATGTTTCTCATGATAGGAGATTCAGTGTAGTGGTGTGAGTGAGCACAGCTATTGGTGATCATCAAAAGTCATCAAATCCTAGTAAAGTCTGTGTAAACATTTCCAGACCTACAGAGGTCCGTAGGTTATTGTAGCAGCACATATTTTTTCACATTAGAGCAGCTCATGAACAGCAGTTTAGGTACAATTAAGTCTTCAAATAGGGCCTTGTGGATTTCAAAAGCTTCTTTCCTTCAATAATTAAGTCACTGTCTGAAAACTGCTCTTTGAATTAGTCTTTTATAATTAAAGATTTTGTTGATGACTGGAAACAATCAAAAGCACAGATACAGCATTCATTTCTGTATTTTATGGTTAAATGATCTACAAAGAAATTATGGTCATATATATTTTTAATTAGGCCTTTAAATCGGTCATTATAAGTATGTCCTAGATTTAGTGGAGTGCTTATGGCTGTGTATTAAACATACCCCAAATGTGACTGAAATATGTAGAAACAGTATTGTTTACTTTTATGTTAACGGTAATGTACTGTATTTTTCGGGTTATAAGGCGTATGCAGCTAACCAAATATTCAGATAACTCAAACTATTCAACTCATTCACAGTAACTCTCAACATTTTTCAGTGGTAACACATAACAATACACTAACTTTTTCTGTTCAGTCCTCTTCCACAAATCTATCAAATTCTTCATGGATTGATCGGTTTGAAATCTGCTTCAATACGCATGTCTCTAAACAGGTGCCAGATTCTCATACACACACCATAATATTATGTTTAAGGACAATAGGAATTACTCCGCGAGGCACCTGACTACTGTAGCTGTAATGCTCCAACAATCCATCAAGCGCTGCAGCTTTGTAGCTTTCAAAGTCGTACTAAAACATTTTGACAGATGTTTGAGCGCCGTGTAACACATAAAATTGGTTTGAGGTCAGCAAGCACAGCCAGAATTAATACATACGGTAAACTGTTGATTTTTTGAGAAAATTAAAGGCTTTTAAATGTGCCTTATAGTCAGAAAAATACTTGGAAGCCATGTTTATTGAAAATATGCCTAATTCCAGTCTCTTTCTGTCTTACAGGTGACCTGCTGCAGAATACCCTCTCCCTCTATCATTAACAAGCAATTCAGTCTGTCCTATCACTCTCCCTCTCCCTGCTCCATCTTTTTGACAAGCCATTCTATCTTCTATCATTTCTCCGCCATGAGCTCTATCTAAGTTGACAAGCTTGAACCTGAGTTGAAACGCAAATCCTGTGACTTGAAATCAAGTTTTACCAGAATCTAAGTTTTTGGAATTGAAGTTACCAGAACTTCGTCGATCTGTTTTCAGAATTCTGAGAGATCTCTGCTCTCACTGCTCCATCTTTCCTGTCGTTAAACTCTCTCACATCCAGTCATTTTGCTGGAAATCACAAGTAGAAACTTGAAATTACAGTAGTAGAATTACACTACAGTAGAACTCACAGTAGAAACTACTTACACAGTCCTACATTTGTCATTTTAATTTTTACATTACACTTTGGAATAAACACTGATAGCTTGGCTTACGTGTGCAGTTACTTTGATAAATTATATAAAATACACACCTTTTTCAAGGTTTATTTGTAATAAGATAATCTGGTTATTTTGTAATACATACATTCAGACTGTTATATTCACATAGATAATAAATTGGATTCAAATATATTTTTCAAGTCTGTTTCATTGGCTATAACATTTGACTGCAAGTTTATACTATTATTATTTAAGGACAAACCCTTTTTGTCACTCTGTAAGTATTCAGTTACAATTGTCATCTAGAGGCTGCCCTGAGAACCCAGACTTCCTGTTTCCTGACTGCTGCAGAACATCCAGCTGAAGAATCTTCATCGCCTGTCATCTGATCACCACACCATCACTCATATTTGCTTAAAATATTAGATATCTTAAAGATTTACACAAAGTCTACTTAAAAGTTAAGAGTTTTATTATAGACTGTTGATTGTTGAGATTTATTCTGTATATTGCTTTACAGAAGTATAGACCTATTTGTTATCCAGTCTGGTTAAAAAAATAGAAGTAACAATATACAGTTTTTGAAAAAGCTACAATAAAACTGTTTTTAAAGAACTTTCAATAAGTTTTATATAGAGTTTGTATTTAAGTCAGCCTTTTACATCAATTACATAGTTATAAGAACACTTTACCATTTGTATAGTTTTACATTTCTCCATTTAATAGATTAGTTTTTCAGTGTATACAGGTTGAATTTTGTTTACATTTGTGTATAAATATAAGGTCCAGTTTGTACTTGCACAAAATCCCAAGGAAAGGTCAAAGGTCGCTGTCCCAGAAGCTTAGACGGCAAAAGGAGAAGGAACAGGTAAATGTTTCTCAGAGTGGTGAGGAGGTAAAGGTGTCTGTTGCAAGTATTCCCAGTCCAGAAGTGCAGAGCAGTGCTCAGACAGCTGCAGTGTCTTATGCAGATGTGGTAAAGAGAGGTGTTTGCTCATCATCTGTGCCAAATGCTAAAGTACAGCAGGTAATCCAGACTGAACCCCAGGTAACTATGCAAACGCAGTGTGATGGAGAAACTCCAGGACCGTCTCATGTACAGATTACAAACAGTGAAACTCATCCACGAGTGAGTAGCATCTGTGCATCCCGAAGCCAGGCTTCTGCTAAGTATGGAAAGTACAGGAATCAGCAATGCATGGCGAACAGTTTGGTTTTCCTCTCATTCTTACACGAGGATGAATTCATTACCAGAGCCGATCTTAACCGTGTGTTGGACAAAGGCCATGCCGTGTATTCAGATGCCAGAAAGAGGTTTGTGAACAGCGTGTTTCTAGCCTGTGATGAGCTTCCCACAGTGGTCACCAGCCGCAGACACGAGTATCAAGTGGACATGTCTCAGTTTGCTCATTATGGCACATTTGATGGTACAGCTCACCTTCCGAGCCTTGAACAGGGACTACAGTGTTTGGCTTCAGCGGTTCGCTATGCTTTGCTAGTCATGGGAGGAACAGTCATTGCAGTTTGCAGGCTGACTTCAGGTGAATACGCATACTTTGACCCTCACCCACGTAAGTCTACAGGAATGCCATTGTCGCTAGCTGTAAGTGGTGGAACTGCAGTTATGTTAAAATTCACACGTCTTAACGACATGATTGACAGGATCAAACGCTTGTACCGAATGTTTAGCATCGCGCCAACCTGCACTTATGAGCTACAGCCTGTCGAGTTCCACAGTGAAAACGCAGCTGACCAAAGAGATGCTGATGAAAACAGACAAACAGCTACAACTGTTCCAGCACCAGCTTTAAATGAACCTGAATTTGAAAACCCAAAATCCACTGAGCAGACACAGAAAACTGTGACCGACACTTTAGCCACTGAAGTGATGTCATCCAGAGTGGATTATTCAAATGAGCCAGCTGCTGAGATGAACAATCGTCCTTCTGATTATTTAGAAATAGAAACCTCTGCATCTTCTGTAAGAGACACTCAGGTAACAAAAGAATCTGTTCCTCAGAATGATTTAAACATTGCCTCCTGTTTAACTGAGACAACAGAGGAACTTTTACATAAACTGTTAAAGCATAATAAACAGCAAAGGAGAAAGATTAGGAGACGATTATTGGTCCAAGAAAAACTACCACAGAGAAAGGAAAATGAGAAAAAAAAGAAAGACAGACATACACTTTTGATGAAAGCTTTAAGGCAAAGAAAAAGATTGTAGTAGAAAGTCTCGTGATTC
This sequence comes from Oreochromis aureus, assembly GCF_013358895.1. Taxonomy (NCBI): domain Eukaryota; kingdom Metazoa; phylum Chordata; class Actinopteri; order Cichliformes; family Cichlidae; genus Oreochromis; species Oreochromis aureus. The sequence goes on along the minus strand of NC_052946.1, from coordinate 23,801,261 downwards.
TGATCACAGTAAGAAAAAGAGTGTGTACAAAAATAATCTGTATAAACTCAATGCTACATATAGAGAGAAACAGAGAGAACATTTGAGAAAAATCTATAGAGATAGTGCTAAAATTAGAGAGAGAAAAAAGAACGTGTTATAAGGATGTATAAAGAAGATTCTTTATTCCGAGAAAAGCAGAAGGAGCGTATAACAAGAACATATAGAGAATCTCCCATTTTCCGAGAAAAGCAGAAGGAACGAGATAACAAGAACATATAGAGAATCTCCCATTTTCCGAGAAAAGCAGAAGGAACGATATAACAAGAACATATAGAGAATCTCCCATTTTCCGAGAAAAGCAGAAGGAACGTATGAGAAAAACATATAAAGAATCTTATAGACAATCTCCTATGTTCAAAGAACAGCAGAAGGAACGTATAAGAAGAAATTACAGAACTTGTGCTGGATTCAGAGAGAAACATAAAGCTTACATGAGGTCATATGTATATAATCTATATAAAGAAAGTGAAGAATTTAAACAGAAAAACGATCGTACATCACTAAACGTTATGGAGAAGAGAGACAATTTCAGCAGAAACACAAGGACAATATGAGAGAACGAATGAGAGTAAAATATTGGAACGGTTTTTCTTTTAGACAGATGCATAATATCAGATGTGCAGTGAACATAAAAAAAAAAATATCGTCAGATGCATCGACCAGCTGAAAGTTTACAGTGTCATCCAGATAACAGTTTAATGAATGAGGCCATATCTCGTTTCAGATCAAACATTAAGTCAGCACCATCTTATGTTTGTACTGTTTGTCTAAAAGCTTCTTTTCCTAATCAGGTGAAAATCTGCAAAAGAGAAAATTACTCAAAACACCAAACTGTAGCTCAGCAGTGTCTAACTGGTAAATTTGTTCATATGTGTGATGAAGCATGTAATGATCACTGCAGCTTCCCTGTTGAGAGAAAAAAGGAGTATATCTGTCACACGTGTCACAGTTCCCTCAAAAGTGGACGCATGCCAAGGCTTGCTGCTGTCAATGGTTTAGAACTGCAGGATATTCCAGCTGAATTGTGTGATCTCAACATTCTGGAGAGACATCTGATTGCCAAATGCATCCCATTTGCAAAGATTATTCCACTTCCAAAGGGCAGACAAAGACTCATACGTGGTAATGTGGTGTGTGTACCATCTGAAGTCCAACAAACAGTTGACTGTTTACCGAGGCCCAGAAACCAATCGCAGATAATGAGGATCAAGCTGAAAAGACGACTGTGCTACAAAGGCCATCAGCTGTTCCAGACTGTCACCTGGTCTAAACTGATCCAAGCCCTGCGTAAACTGAAACAGATTCATCCACAGTACACAGATATTGTTATCAGAGATGATGCATTGCTTTGTGATCCAACGTTACCTGATGATGACAGCAGTGATGAAGCCAGCATGGCAAGTGATGATTATAATGAAGCAGATTTAATGGAAATTGACAACTATGAAAAAGATGCCCTTTTGTGCGAAAGTGAGTCTGAAAGTGAACAAGATATTAATATGCAATCCTGTGATGAACAACCAGAGGAAATCAATCCAGAGGAACCAGAAAGTGATTTGAACAATGGAGGTTTTGCTCTAGAAAGTTGTCTGCAGCCTGTAGACATTTCAGAAGAGATTCTCTGTTTCAGTGATAACACATATTGTGTGGCGCCTGCAGAAAGAAACAATCCTGTTAGCTTCTTCAGAACTCCTCATTTGGAAGCCATGGCATTTCCTGTGCAGTTTCCTACTGGTCAGAATACACTGGATGAAAAGAGATGTCTTAAACTCACACCAAGTGCTTACTTCAAGTCAAGGCTTTTCAACATTGATGCAAGATTTGCTAAAGACACAAATTACCTGTTTTTCTCACAGTTTGTCACTGAAATACACCTGGCTAATTCCAGCATGACAATACAGCTAAGGAAAGGTAAAACTATGACCAAAGATGGACGCAAAATCACATCAGGAATGTTACAAAGTAAGACAGAAGTAGAGAAGCTGGTAAGAAATAAAGATGCAATCAGATTTATGCAGCCACTCAGAGGAACTCCAGCTTACTGGCAGAAAACCACCAAAGATCTATTCAGTATGGTCCGTCAAATAGGAACACCTCAGTTCTTTGTCACTTTCTCTGCTGCTGAGATGAGATGGCCTGAAGTGATTCAAGCTATAAAGAGACAACAAGGTGAAGAGGTTGATTTTGAAGCCCTGGACTGGTCAGAAAAGTGTGAAATTCTAAGATCAAATCCAGTAACCACCATGCGAATGTTTGATAAGCGTGTTGAGGCTTTGTTCAGAGATTTGCTTTTTCTCCTGCACAGCCCCTTGGTGAAATCATTGATTACTTTTACAGAGTTGAGTTCCAGCACAGAGGTAGTCCGCATATACACATGTTGCTGTGGATTCGAGAAAAGGTAGTAGTAGATGTGGATGATGACCAAACTGTCTGTGACTTTGTGGACAGATACATCTCAGCTCAACTCCCTGATCCAGAAAAACAACCTGAACTGCACAAAAAGTCGCTGAACTACAAAAGCACAGCAAAACCACACAAAAACATGCTTTAAGAGTGTAAACTCTGGTTGTAGATTTGGGTTTCCAAAACCACCAGCCACAAGAACAATGATTGTGAGACAGGATGAGGATTCAGACACTGAAGCTGCAAAAGCCAAACTCAGACCTTTGTTGACCCTGCTGAAGGAACCTGAAGCTGCTTCTCTCACCATAGAGCAGATTCTGTCACGATGCAACTTGACAATGAATGAGTATGAGCAATGCCTCCAAGACATAAACAAGAAAACAGCTCTTATTCTGAAACGTGACCCAAAGGACTGTTGGATCAACAATTACAACCCACACCTGCTTGAAGCCTGGAACTCTAATTTAGATGTCTCGTTAATATTGAATGCCTATTCATGTATAGAATACCTCTGTAAATATATAACGAAGAAAGAATCTGGCCTCTCTGAATACCTGAAGACAGTTATTGACAACTCTGATAAGAACACGGTCAATGAATGTGATGAAATGAGAGCTGTGATGCAGGCTTACTCAAAAAGAGAGAAATCAGCGCACAGGAGTGTGTGACTCGAGTCTGTGGCCTAAAAATGAAAAAATGTTCCCGCAGTGTTGTATTTGTACCAACAGATGATAACCCAGTAAAAATGAGTCGCCCGATGAGCTACCTGGAATCCACAACACATGACAGTTGTAATATTTGGATGACAAGTTTGAGTGATAAATACAAATCAAGACCTGAGACACCAGAATATGAGGAAATGTCACTGGCTGATTTTGCTGCCTTGTGCCGGTTGGTGAGTGGTCCAAATGAAGGAAAAGATGTGCTTCCTCTTCTTAACCAGCTTGGATTTGTACTAAAGGCGAAAAGAATGATAAACCAGCTATAATCAGGTATTACCACTGTTCACAGGAAAACGATCCTGAGCAATATTATGGACGACTGTTGAGACTTTACCTTCCACACAGATCAGAGCAGGAACTGAAACCACGAGGGTTCCAAACCTATCAGTCCTTCTACAACTCGGGTTTTGTACGACTTCCATGTTCAGACCACAGTGAGTCTGTGAAAAGGGTTGTGAAGAGAAATAAAGACAAGTATGAGAAGAACTCTGAGGATATTGAGAGTGCACTGGAAGAGTTTGAACAGAATAGGGATGTTGTGATCGATGAATGGTGTAATCTTGCTCCTGAATCTGAAGTTGTGAGGTTGCAATGTGATGAGAATCTTCCTGAGAGACATTCTGATGATGAGAACGAACAGGAGAATGTCCCGACTACAGTCGTCAGTCTGATGCTGTAACAGAGATCAAAGCCATCAGAGAACAACCTGCAGTCGATCCAGCCGTGGTACGTGTAATGTATCAGAATCTGAACCAGAAGCAGGCCTCGTGTTCTATGCTATAAGAGACTGGTGTATTCAGCGCGTTTGTGGTTTGAACCCAGATCCATTTTTCTTCTATATCAACGGTGGTGCAGGAACTGGAAAGTCACATCTGATTAAATGTATTCACTCTGAAGCATCAAAGATCCTGAGCAGACTCCCTGCTAATGCAGAAGAAGCTGACATATCAAATCCAACTGTTTTACTGACGTCATTTACCGGGACAGCAGCTTTTTCTATCAATGGCTCTACATTACATTCCCTACTCAAACTACCCAGGAGTCTGAAACCACCCATTCAAGGACTTGGTAACCAACTGGATGAAGTCAGATCTGAGCTTATGAATGCTGAAATTATTGTTATTGATGAGATTTCAATGGTTTCAAAACCCTTTTGCTTATGTGGATGCAAGACTGAAACAAATCAAAGGCACTCAGAGACCTTTTGGTGGAATGTCAGTTTTAGCTGTTGGAGATTTTTACCAGCTGCCACCAGTGCGACAGTCTAAGCCTCTCTGTTTTATGATCCAGAACAGATTGACCTATGGCAGGAACATTTTCAGATGATCACTCTAACAGAGATCATGCGTCAGAAAGATGATGTGGCCTTTGCAGAGATGCTGAACAGGATTAGAATCAAAGAAAAGACAGATGAGCTTTCTCAGTGCGACAGAGATTTGTTGTCACAGGCTGTGACTGCACCAGAAGAATGTCCAACTGAGGTCTTACACATTTATGCCACCAACAAGAATGTTGAATCCCACAACACAGATACGCTCAAGAAGCTTCATTCAAACATTATAATCATCAATGCAGACGATTTCCAGAAGGATAAACGTACAGGCAGAATGGCACGAAGAGACAAACCATTTACAGGTGGGCAAAATGATTTACCCGACACCCTGAATGTTGCTGAAGGAGCCCGAGTGATGCTGACCAGAAACTTGGACACACTAAACGGTTTAGTCAATGGTGCTTTTGGTATACTGATAAAGGTGGTGAGATCTGAAAATGATGGACAAATAATTAAACTGGGGCTCAGAATGGACAACCGGCAGCCTATGAGACACAACCGCAGTGCTAATGCAGCATCTGATGATCTGGTTTACATTGAGAGAGCAGAGGAGAGTCTGAAGTTTAAAGGAGCGGCACGCAGACAGTTTCCTGTAAAGCTCGCATTCGCCTGCACAATTCACAAAACTCAGGGTCTTACAACACAGACAGCTGTAGTTTCAATGAGGAACATTTTTGAACCAGGTATGGCTTATGTTGCTCTCAGCAGGGTGACGTCTCTCAGTGGACTCTATTTGCAGGACTTGGATGAGAACAAGATTTATGCCAATCCCGAGGTAACTGCAGCGCTCCAAACCATGAGACAAGCCAATGTTGAAGAAATGATGCCTCTTCTTCAGGTCAGAGAAACAGCCAGCAGACCTGACACTCTTACACTGATCCATCACAATACGGAGGGTTTGCCATCTCACATCAGTGACATCAAGAGTCATCATGAAATGTGTTTAGCAGATGTTTTGTGTCTCACAGAGTCTCACCTCAAAGGCTCCTTTGTTGCAGACAGTCTTCATTTGGACGGCTACACCATGTTCAAACGCAACAGACATGTGTCCTACACAAACTTTCCTCACATGGCCAGCAGAAGTGGTGGTGGAGTTGTTGTGTATTTGAGGAATCATTTTCAGGTTCAGGTAAAACAGTATCTGCATAATGTCACTGATCTTGAGTTCTTAGTGTTAAAGGTTCAGGCTCCATTCCCTGCGCTCATTGCGGTTGTGTACAGACCTCCTGACTACAGTTTGACACCATTCATGCAAAACCTGGTAAGTCTTTTAGATTCACTTGAAATAATGGACTGTCACCCAATAATTGTGTGTGGAGATTTTAATGAGAACCAGTTACAGAGTGGAAGGAAACAGATTCTGGAGCAGTTTCAGTCGAGAGGGTATTCACAGCTGATCACTTCTGCCACTACAGACAAGAACACCCTGCTTGACCTCATTTTTGTTTCTCAGCCACAGAAAAGTCTCTATTCAGGTGTCCTGAGAACATATTACAGTTACCACAACCCTGTGTTTTGTGTCCTGTCCTCCAGCCAATCATGAAGTCGTCTGGTGAGTTTTGAAACAATTACAGATCATGTTTGTTACAGAGTTTATTTTTGTAGAGCATGAAAAAGATTTTTCATTGAATAATTATATTTCTTCATATTGTCTTCCCTACTCTGTCTGTAAGAAGACCCTTTCTTATTGCAATGTTATTAATCATTTCACCAAATCATGGCTGTACTTCATGCAGAGCCGGAGATCTGCTTTCTGTTATCATGCAGCTCAGATCTGAAATATGCTGCAAAAAGTATTAAACGGACATAATTTATTTTTATTCTCATGTTTTAAATGACTAAATCTACTAATGCATTTTTTCATGGATGTTAATTGTCATCTCCTTTTTGATACTTTTTTTTACTGTGACGTATGTAGCTCAACAAAAGCGAGAGCTTCCCCTCAAAGGGCTTTCAAATAGGAAATAGTAAATAAATCCCAGATAAATGCAGGTATTTATTATGGGTCACATGAATAATAACAGACAATTATATTTTCTTGATTATAGTAAATTTTGTAGAATCAAATGTTTTTGGGATGAATGAGGTTTTGCTTATCATGTTTTACAGGTAAAAAATGTTAAAAGTTTTAAACTATCTTTAGGCTACCAGAGATGTCTATAATGATTCATTATGTAGAGAAAAACATTTTTATAGCTTACAGAATATGTATAAAAACTGATTTAGAAGTACATGGAAAGTTTCTGCATCCATTTTCTGACTTGGCCTTTATCCGGGTGGGTTTGGGTTTGGGTGGATAAAGGCCAAGTCAGAATTCTCTGAGCAGCTGGAAAAAGCTGCTAATTAACAAAGACATCAGAAAGCGGGGCTTTAGGTGTAGCCCCGCTTTCTGACGCACTAATTAGATTTAGTAACTGACACCCCATACCAGCATTACATAGACACTTGGGGGCTGAGATGGGTGGGTGGGGAGGGTGGGTTGGTGGTGTTAAAAGCACTTTATGTTTTGTAGATGTATTTTTTCAGACAGGGCACACACAGTCCTGTCTCCTTTGTGGGAAAACCTTCGAACTTCACCATCCTCAGCTGAAACAACAACATCTTAACACCATCTTCATGAACTGCTGAGCCAAACCTGATCCATCAGTGCTGGACTGCACAGATAACTACATGCCACAAGGAGACTGCTGTGTTATGAACTGCCATACCAGTGTGTCTTCAGTGGAGAAGATGACACACCCATCACCTGACCTCCTGCCTGATCTGGAGACCATCACCATGCTGCCACACTACACACCTCTGAGACCATCAATGATGACTCATACTGAGGAAACTGTATTTCCTGTCAGAGATGCTCAGTGATCCTCAGAGCAGAGAGAGGTATGATTCTTTATCTTTGATTAAAAAATGTCAGTGCTTTTAATTCATTTAATTAATTTAAATCCTGTTTATTGCATAAAGAATTACACACTCAAATGATTATACTTGTTAACACTTTTGAGTTTTAATTCACATTATGGATTACAAATCTATGCTTTTTCTACTCTGTCTCTCTGTGCAGGTATTGCTGTCTTCTGAGTTCTTCACTGTCCCAACTGAAACATTCAAACCTCATTGCAGAGCTCATGTCTTTCCTCACCATCATGTGAGTGTGAGATTGCTCTGGATTCTGGTTATGTGGCCTGCAGCACCTATAAGGTATTTCAACATTGTTCATTTTATAACTTATTTCTAGTTAACACAAATAAAATGTTCCTTTTTCTGTATTTTTTAGAACAAGCTCGTACAGTGTGCCTGCATTCCAGCTTCTTAGACTCTACGCAAGTGGACAGAGTATCAGTGCTTGGCCACCCTTACAGACACCGACTTCTGTCAACTCACTGCTACTGATCAGGCACCTCACTCCAGGAAGACAGAGGGCTGCAAGCCTGTTATCGTTTCCAGTGTGGCTTTGTATTCTTGGGGTAGCATCAGATTTTTCCCACAAATATTCAAAGGTAACACTTATTTTAAGCTTAGTTATTAAATCAAAAGTCTTCCCTTGTGTTAATTGTTTTATTTTTTATTTTTATTTTTTCTTTTACATTTATATGCAGTGATCGGATGTGGTGGAGCTTTGTTAACTGTGTGGAAAACATCTGTTTGTGATGATATTTACAATGAGGTTTTAAGGTGACAGTTTCCAAGTGATTTCAATCATTTGACTAAGCAAAAACATGTTTGCAATTAACATATTTTTTTCAGTTTTGTCTTTTGGATTTAACATTCCTCTGTGACAGGAAATACTAAACTGGTCCAAGTAACCAGCATATCATTGGTCAAAGACAAAAAAGGACCACATGTCACGCTAGCAATGAATTTTTGACTGTGTTTGTGTCACCAGATTTAACAAACAATATCAGACATATGAAACTGAACTCTGGATTAATGTCTAGATGTTTTTTGTGTTTTTTTTTTTTATTGTTGAATAATTATTTTGTAGGACAAACCCAATTTATTTACCCAAACAAGTTACATTGTTTGGGTAAATAGTGGATTAATATATCTAAGTCTATAAGTATAGCAAGCTGAATTCATACAAACACACAGCTCTAAATCTTGAATTGTAGGATGTACAAAAATGATCATGTGATTATTATGGACATTTAAATAACTATATCTATTGAACCATTACACATATTCTTTATAGAAATTACACAATCTCAAAATGTGAAAAAGAAAATGTTTAAGAGAATAAATAATGTGTGTTTGTATGAATCCTGCCTTAGTATGGGGTGTCAGTAACTACATTAGTATAGAGTAGGTCTAACAGTGGTTTTCCACATCTGCTCTAATATATATAGATAATGGGTCAGACATATAAAGTCATTTTGAAAAGTTCATAAAGGTCACATCCATTTATATGTGTTCCTCTTTATCATTTTATATCAGGTCACACAGCTGACTTGAGTTTTGATCAGAGTAGAACCATAACATTCATGCTAATGGTTCTACTGTTTACAGTTACTTTATGATGGATTTCATCCTGGTCACAGCACTATGAGAAAAGCTGTTAAAGGTAAAGTTAACCCAATTAATACCTCATCATAAGTCACTCTATAACGCAAAGCAGTGATTATTTTCACTGTAATTTATTCCACAATAATGTTCTTTATTTGATCCCTGTTTCTTTAAATATGCACATCGATTGTTCAGTTGTGTGACTCTCTACACCTCAAATATATCACAATGTGGACTTCATTTCGACAGTATTTTGTAGATTGGTACCACATTTATCATAAAATCAGGAAACTGTAAACTAATTGAAAAATGAAGCTTATGAAAATTTTAATGTGGCATTGGAACATGTTGTTTATCCTTGCCAAATGGTATTTACACAAAACTCCAGCAAATCAGAGGATATATTTTTGTCTCTCACTTGCGTATATGCGCATATGTGTATATTTTGCAGTTAATAGCCTATCATGTGTCTGCGCATCTTAGGGCCATAAACATAAACATGGCAAACAAGGATATGTTCACAATTCCAACAGATGCTTCAATTGTTTGTATAGATGTTAGATTCATTTGATTTGCATTTTCTATTAATATTTTTCTGTTTATCCCAAATGGGATTTTTATTTCTGTTTGCCATTATTGTAATCATTGGAAACAACTGAATAAATATTTTGTATCATATGTTTCTAAAAGTATTTGAATGTTCTACTTTTCTACTACTGGTTTTCTACTTTCTAAACTTTCTTCCACTCTTTGGCATTTCAATAACATTATTTTTGGGTGTTTTTATCTCTGACCGCAGCATCTTGTGCATTTATTACCTAAATGTTGTTTGTGTGGGTTTTCTTTTTTTTGTTTTTTTGTTTTTGCCATTTTTAGATTTCACCAGCTGTGTAAACTCTGCAATTTTACCTTGGTTTTGTTCCACATCAGTTTATCTGCTGGCTGATTTTCTTCCTTTTCTAGTGTTTCTGGTAATTTTTAACAGTTAAAAAAGTAACTTTGAGGTTACTTCAGCCTTTTCAGCTGTTATCTGTTGACAGTTTTGCCTAATTATTACATTTCTGCAAAATTATAGCAGTTCTGATAACTTGTAATATTTCTGCTAAGTTTTTAATTTTCTACTAAATTATATTATTTTTTGCTAGGTTACACTACTTTTGTTTTGTTATGTTATGTTATGTTATGTTATTCTAAATTATTACATTTCTGCTAAGTTGTAGCTTCTGGTAAACTACAACATTTCTGCTGAATTGTGATGTTTCTTCTAAGTTATTGCATTTCTTCTAAGTTATTACATTTTTGTTTACTTGATGTTGTTCTGCAACGTTATTAAATTTCAACAACTTTTTAAACACTGACTTTGATTTCTTCAGCTTCTTCAGCTATTTTCAACTATTTTCAGCAGACAGCTTCAGCTTTAAAGCATCCACACTGCATTTTCGCAGGAAATGCAAATTTTCTAGTTCTTTATACTTTATTATTATTATTCTAGTTGCCACTTTTTCACTTTTTTTTTTGGCACTTAACTACTTCCACAATTTTCAGCCGATTTTCACCGTTCAAATTTTAAACTATTCTGCTATTTCTGCTAATGATCGCTATATCTTTTGGTGTTTATTACTGTTATACTTTTTAAAATATTCCACTTTTTTCCTTTAATTTGTCCCATTGAAATGAATGGGAAACTTCTGCAATTCTGCTAAATTTTGCTTGTTTTTGAAACTTAACTACTTTTTCCTACTTTCACGTAGAACAACCATTCAAACTTTAAAATGTTCTCAAATTATTGGGCTATTCAGGAATAAATCAGATTTTTCAAATCTTTTACCGTTTTATTTTATGCCTCTTAAAGTTTTGAGTTGGAAAATTGTGATTTTCACAAAATACATGCGTTGTTATGGTTGCTATGCACTTGGCTTCCAGTGTGCCACTGTAGGTTTCGCAGTCTTCTCTTCATGTCCGAACAACTTCTTGCTACTTGCTCAATTTTCACTCAACTTCCACATTATACATCAAAAACGTAGGTATTTTTGCTGGCTTTCCGAAAATGTCACCATCATTGTTGTGAGACTTATAGAATTTTGGAAAATCTCCTCAGAGCAACACAAAGTCTGAAAACTCTCCATAGAAAGTCAATGGAGAGTTTGTTCAAAATCACCGCTTGATTTCTGTAATGAGAGGCATATTCGAATCGTCATATCTCCTTAACGAAGCGAAGTTAAAACATGAGGCTTGTCCCAGTATATCTTCAGACACTCCTGATGCTCACAATTCAAGAATTTTTTTCTCACCTATTACCGTTCTGAGATGAGTTACACTTGTTTGAGCGTAGGAAATTCGTCCTTCGCTCAGATTTCTTCAGATTTCAAACTCTGGAAATGAACCACTTTTTTCTCTCGTCATAACTTTTTGTTGGATTTCCACAGAGACCTGAAAATTTCCATGATTGTTCACCAAAGCCTGCTGTCTCTTACGGTGAAAAAATGATATTGATACTCCAAATAGATTTAGAGTTAGAAAGCGTTGTTTGAGGGCAAGTCAAGGCAGTTTTTGCTTTGCTCTACTCAGTTATGGTGCATTAGAAGTCAAATATCTTTAATAATTCATATTTTAATGATACATTGTCAACACTTTAAGATTCCCCCATCTCTTCTGAACAAAACGGTGTAAGAATGACCGTTCTAGCCCCTATAGTTAGGAAATTATGGTCATTTGTTTGAGGGGAGTCGTCATTATGAGAAATAGACTGCAAAAATCCTGTGTCTCTCTGTGCTGCATGCACCTGTTTTGGCGGGAAAAAGTGCACAGGCTCTCTGATTGGTGGATTCAAATTCAGCAGCTCCCAGGCTGCTTGACTGAGCTAGAAACTTACTTCTCTCTCCTGTGTGTGTGTGTGTGTGTGTGTGTGTGTGTGTGTGTGTGTGTGTGTGTGTGTGTGTGTGTGTGTGTGTGTGTGTGTGTGACAGAGAGAGAGAAAGAGAGGGCGAGACAGAGTTTTTATGGGAGCATCTTATTGTATGATTTAAATTCAATATATTTAGACTGGTTGACTGAATTTGATCCTGTGTGTGTCTCTCTGTGCATGTGTGTTTCCATATGTTTCCATATTTCTGATTGTGTGACTGTTACACTTTTTTTTGCTCAGTTTTTTTTTTCATTTAACAAGTACATTTGAAGGACCCTTAGCATGTTCAGCATTTTTCAGCTGTCCATTTTGCTTTTCCAGTTTTTCTGTTTAAGTTATTACTATTGTGCTGAATCATACTATTTCTGCTATTTTATAAGATTTGTGCTAAATATAGTATTTCTACCCAGTATAGTATTTCTGATTAATTATAGTTTTTCTACCAAATCATATTACAGTATTTTTGCTTTTTATACCATTTTATAGGATTTTTATATTGCTTAATATAGTATTTCTGCATTTTATAGGATTTGTGCTTAATACAGTATTTCTGCTAAATGTAGTATTTATGCTTAATCACACTATTACTATATATTTCTGCCAGCTTCCCAGCCAGCCAATCATATCTGAGGTCTGCAGTTTCTTCTCTCGTCATATCTCAGCGACGGATGTACAAAGAGTAATGAAAATCGCAGTCAAAGTACACCAAAGTCCGCTGATTCACCCAGTACAAGAATTATGCTCCTAGTCCACCTAGTTTTGGAGTTACACGACGTTTTGTAACTCCAAGAAACGGCGCTCTTTGCCTCACACCGCGATCTAATTCTGACTGCTCATCACCCTGTTTCCCAAGTGCTCACTGTCTTTCCCAGTGGCGCAGCTGGTAATGACACAGGTCTGCAACCCAAAAGTCGTGGGTTCAACTCTACCTTGGACAACATGTTTTTGCCCTACAAATTAATACACTATCACAGACCACTAATTCATATTCATCATTTATTACAATTATGAAAACTTTTACCAGCTTTTCTAATATGGACCTCACATTCTTCTTAACACTCCATGGCACAAATACTCTTCCCTTTAGGCTCTGTGAATGTGTGTGTGTATCAATATTTCTCCCATTTTAAAGTATTACTCCTCCATAATTGGATTTCTCTTAAATCAAAGTACTTTTACTACATCTTAGTACTTCTGCTCAATCATAGTATTTCTGCTAAATCATGGTTTTTGTACCAAGTCATCAGAATCATGTTTATTGGCCAAGTATATGTGCATACAAATACAAGGAATTTGGTTCCGGTAGATGGTGGCTCTCGAGCACAGCAATGTAAATCTCACACACACACACACACACACACACACACACACACACACACACACACACACACACACACACACACACACACACACCACACACACACCACACACACACACGTATCTATATATACATTACACATGCATACACATACATACACAAAGCTGTGTAAACCAACTATAAATAACTAATCTAAACGTATATACATAAAATACAGAAATGAAATGAGGTGGAATGAATACTACAGAATGTACATAAGGTGCAGTTGCAGTCTGGCAGTGGGAGCAGTGTGACAGGTCAACTGTTTAGAAGGGAGATGGTGAGGGAAAGAAACTGTTCCTGTGTCGGGTGGTCCTGGTCTGCAGGCTTCTGTACCGTCTGCCAGAGGGCAGCAGATCAAAAAGTCTGTGTCCAGGGTGTGAGGGGTCTGTGATGATTTTCCCTGCCCGTTTCCTGGTTCTTGAGAGGTACAGATCCTGGATGGAGGGCAGGGGGCGCCGATGATCCTTTCTGCTGCCCGTACAGTCCGCTGCAGTCTGCACCTGTCCTGTTTAGTGGCTGCACCATACCAGACTGTGATGGAGGAGCACAGGACAGACTCAATGACTGCAGTGTAGAACTGGATCAGCAGCTCCTGTGGAAGACTGTACTTCCCCAGTTGTCTCAGGAAGTACATCCTCTGCTGGGTCTTTTTGAGGATGGAGTTGATGTTGGTCTCCCACGTCCAGGTCCTGGGAGATGGTGGTACCCAGCAACTTGAAGATCTCCACAGTCGACACAGGGCTGTCTGATATGATGAGGGGGGGCAGAGTTGAGGGATGTCTCCTGAAGTCCACTGTCATCTCTACAGTTTTAAGAGTGTTCAGCTCCAGATTGTGCTGACTGCACCAGAGTACCAGCCGCTCAACTCATCATAACATTTGTGTTATGTTATAGTATTACTACTAAGTGGAGGAATTTCTGTCATGTTACAGTATATGTGCTGATTACAGTATTTCTGCCAAATATAGTATTTCTGATTAATTATAGTTTTTCTACCAAATCATATTACAGTATTTTTGCTTTTTATACCATTTTTATAGGATTTTTATATTGCTTAATATAGTATTTCTTCTGCTTTTATAGGATTTGTGCTTAATATAGTATTTCTGCTTTTTATAGGATTTGTGCTTAATACAGTATTTCTGCTAAATGTAGTATTTATGCTTAATCACACTATTACTATATATTTCTGCCAGCTTCCCAGCCAGCCAATCATATCTGAGGTCTGCCGTTTCTTCTCTCGTCATATCTCAGCGACGGATGTACAAAGAGTAATGAAAATCGCAGACAAAGTACACCAAAGTCCGCTGATTCACCCAGTACAAGAATTATGCTTCTAGTCCACCTAGTTTTGGAGTTACACGACGTTTTGTAACTCCAAAAAACGGCGCTCTTTGCCTCACACCGCGATCTAATTCTGACTGCTCATCACCCTGTTTCCCAAGAGCCCACTGTCTTTCCCTGTGGCGCAGCTGGTAATGACAGAGGTCTGCAACCCAAAGGTCGTGGGTTCAACTCCACCTTGGACAATATTTTTTTTGCCCTACAAATTAATACACTATCACAGACCACTAATTCATATTCATCATTTATTACAATTCTGAAAACTTTTTACCAGCTTTTCTAATATGGACCTCAGATTCTTCTTAACACTCCATGGCACAAATACTCTTCCCTTTAGGCTCTGTGAATGTGTGTGTGTATCAATATTTCTCCCATTTTAAAGTATTACTCCTCCATAATTGGATTTCTCTTAAATCAAAGTACTTTTACTACATCTTAGTACTTCTGCTCAATCATAGTATTTCTGCTAAATCATAGTATTTTTGCCAAATCATGGTTTTTGTGCCAAATCATCAGAATCGTGTTTATTGGCCAAGTATATGTGCAGACAAATACAAGGAATTTCGTTCCGGTAGATGGTGGCTCTCGAGCACAGCAATGTAAATCACACACACACACACACACACACACACACACACACACACACACACACACGTATCTATATATACATTACACATGCATACACATACATACACAAAGCTGTGTAAACCAACTATAAATAACTAATCTAAACGTATATACATAAAATACAGAAATGAAATGAGGTGGAATGAATACTACAGAATGTACATAAGGTGCAGTTGCAGTCTGGCAGTGGGAGCAGTGTGACAGTTCAACTGTTTAGAAGGGAGATGGCGAGGGGAAAGAAACTGTTCCTGTGTCGGGTGGTCCTGGTCTGCAGGCTTCTGTACCGTCTGCCAGAGGGCAGCAGATCAAAAAGTCTGTGTCCAGGGTGTGAGGGGTCTGTGATGATTTTCCCTGCCCGTTTCCTGGTTCTTGAGAGGTACAGATCCTGGATGGAGGGCAGGGGCGCCGATGATCCTTTCTGCTGCCTGTACAGTCCGCTGCAGTCTGCACCTGTCCTGTTTAGTGGCTGCACCATACCAGACTGTGATGGAGGAGCACAGGACAGACTCAATGACTGCAGTGTAGAACTGGATCAGCAGCTCCTGTGGAAGACTGTACTTCCCAGTTGTCTCAGGAAGTACATCCTCTGCTGGGTCTTTTTGAGGATGGAGTTGATATTGGTCTCCCACTTCAGGTCCTGGGAGATGGTGGTACCCAGCAACTTGAAGATCTCCACAGTCGACACAGGGCTGTCTGATATGATGAGGGGTGGCAGAGTTGAGGATGTCTCCTGAAGTCCACTGTCATCTCTACAGTTTTAAGAGTGTTCAGCTCCAGATTGTGCTGACTGCACCAGAGTACCAGCCGCTCAACTCATCATAACATTTGTGTTATGTTATAGTATTACTACTAAGTGGAGGAATTTCTAAAATGTTACAGTATATGTGCTGATTACAGTATTTCTGTATAATAGAATTTTGGCAAATCTCCTCAGACCAACACAAAGTCTGGAAACTCTGCATAGAAAGTCAATGGAGAGCTTGTTCAAAATCACCACTGGATTTCTCTAATGAGAGGCATTTTCAAATCGTCATATCTCAACGCAGCAAAGTTAAGACATGAGGCTTGTCCCGTATATCTTCAGACACTCCTGACGCTCACAATTCAAGAATTTCTTTCTCACCTATTACCATTTGGCCATGAATTGGGTTTGTTTGAGGGTAGGAAATTCATCCCTCGCTCAGATTTCTTCAGATTTCAAACTCTGGAAATGAGGCACTTTTTTCTCTCGTCATATCTTTTTGATGGATTTCCACACAGACCTGAAAATTTCCATGATTGTTCACCAAAGCCTGCTGTCTCTTACGGTGAAAGAATGATATCGATACTCCAAATAGATTTAGAGTTAGAAAGCATTGTTTGAGGGCATGTCAAGGCAGTTTTCGCTTTGCCTCTACTCAGTTATGGTACATTAGAAGTCAAATATCTTCAATACTTCATATTGTAATGATAAATTGTCAATACTTTAAGATCCCCCCATCTCTTCTGAACAAAACGGTGTAAGAATGACTGTTCTAGCCCCTACGGTTAGGAAATTATAGCCATTTGTTTGAGGGGAATCCTCACTATGAAAAATAGACAGCACAAATCCTGTCTCTGTGTGCTGCATGTGTGTAAAAACAGCTGCACCTGTTTTGGCGGGAAAAAGTATACAGCCTCTCTGATTGGTGGATTCAAATTCAGCAGCTCCCAGGCTATTTGGCTGCTGCTGCTGCTAGTGTGTGTGTGTGTGTGTGTGTGTGTGTGACAGAGAGAGAGAGAAAGAGGGCGAGAGAGCGTTTTTATGGGAGCATCTTATTGTATGATTTTAAATTCAATATATTTAGACTGGTTGACTGAATTTGATCCTGTGTCTCTCTGTGCATGTGTGTTTCCATATGTGTCCATATTTTTGATTGTGTGACTGTTATACTTTTTTTTTTGCTGATTTTTTTCATTCAACAATTACATTTGAGGGAGCCTTAGAATGTTCAGCATTTTTTCAGCTGTTCATTTTGCTTTTCCAATTTTTCTATTTCAGTTATTACTATTGTGCTAAGTCATAGCATTTCTGCTGCTTTTCAGTATTTGTGCTAAATACAGCATTTGTGCTAAATCATACTATTTCAGCCATTTTATAGTATTTGTGCTAAAACATAATATTTCTACTAAACGCAGTATTTCTGGGTAATCATAGTATTTCTATGTATTCCTGCCAGCTCCTCAGGGAGCCAATCCTCTGTGAGTACTGTAATTTTCAAATTGACATATCAAGTCATGCATGACTTCCCAACCAGCCCATCACATCTGACGGCTGAGACATTCAAATTTCCATATTGGGGCTTTCATGGGTTGTAAGTCAACCACTCATCCATGTCATGTATCTCTACAAATTCATATTTTTACTTTAAACACACAACACTTGACAATCCCCCCATCTCTTCTGAACAAAACAGTGTAAGAATGACCGTTCTAGACCCTACGGTTAGGAAATTATAGCCATTTGTTTGAGAGGAGTCCTCACTATGAAAAATAGACTGCACAAATCCTGTCTCTGTGCTGCATGTGTAAAAACAGGTGCACCTGTTTTGGGGGGAAAAAGTACATAGCCTTTCTGATTGGTGGATTAAAATTAAGCAGCTCCAGGCTTTTTGACCTACCTAGAAACATACAGGAAACACTGTATGTACAGCCCCTATTTGTTCACTTGCTTCTGCTGCTGCTGCTTGTGTGTGTGTGTGTGTGTGTGTGTGTGTGTGTGTGTGTGACAGAGAGAGAGAGAGAGAGAGAGAGAGAGAGAGAGAGAGAGCCTTTTTATGGGTGTATCTTATTGTGTGCCTACTGGTGGTGGTCAGAGGGCCCGGTGGCGCCAGTGTCCAGCAGCCTCACCTCTGTCAGTGCGCCCCAGGGTGGCTGTGGCTACAACGTAGTTTGCCATCACCAGTGTGTGAATGGGTGAATGACTGGATATGTAAAGCACTTTGGGGTCCTTAGGGACCATAAAAGCGCTATATAAATACAGGCCATTTACCATGTCCATATTTGTAATTGTGCAAGTTATTACTATTATGCTAAATTATAGTATTTCTGCTACTTTTCGGTATTTGTGCTAAATACAGTATTTCTGCTAAATCTTAGTGTTATTGCTTAATTATATTATTTGAGCAAAATCATAGTATTTGAGCATATTCTTTCTATTTGTGCCATAGCATAGTATATTTGCTGAATTACAGCATTTCTGCTATGTTGTAGTATTTGTCCTAAATCACAGTATTTGTGCAATGTTTAGGTATTTTTGTTTAAATAAAGTATCTATGTAATCTGGTACCATGGTTGCTAAAATCCTGTATTTCTGAAAAGTTATCTTGTTTCTGCTAAGTTACAATATTTATTCTAATTTCTGCTGCTAAGTTCTGCTATGTTATTGTATTTCTGCCAAGTATTATGTTTTCTTTACGTTATTGCAGTTCTGCTAAGTAATTACATTTTTGCTAAGTTCTTATGCTTCTGCAAAGTTATTACAATTTTTTGCAAAGGTTTTACAATTTCTGCAACTTTTCAGCTTTTTCAGTTAGTTTCAGCTGACAGCTTCAGCTTTATAGCATCCACACTGCATTTTCGCAGGAAATGCAAATTTTTCTAGTTATTATTATTCTTCAGTTTCCGCCTGAAATTTTGCAGCGAATCTCGCCCCGCAGTTTTCAGACAAGCTTCATATATGTTACCTCATTTTGTGCGGCTGGATCTGGAATGGTGTGCTATGACTTTTGGTGTTTATGACTATTATAGTTTTTGAAATATTAATATTTTAGTGAAAATTTTCCAGCGCCCTCTGCCAAACAGTTTTGACAATAGGGTTACATATGTTAGATCATTTTGTGCGGCTGGAGCTGGACTACTATGGTACGACTTTTGGTGTTCATGACTTTTATAGTTTTTAAATATTAATATTTTAGTGCAAATTTAGAAAGATTCTACTTTTGGCGCCATAGAAACAGACTTCATTTGTGGTGTCTTGGCTCTCTCTAGTGGTATACCCGGAGTAGTACAGGCGAAAAGATCTATCCTTGGCCCAAAACTCCATATCCCACAATTCATAGCACGCCTCTACAGAGGCCTCTACCGAGTCAAACAATGGCGGCCACCACTTCGCTTTCTATGTCTTTTATTCGTGTTTCTAGGTCACAAACTAAACTTTTAAGACATTTTCAGGCGAGAATATAGGTGTGTAAACTTCAAATATCTGCTCGTTTATCAAGACATCCCATATTAGCAAGAGTTGTCTTATGTGTTGCTGATAGCCAGCCGGCTAGCATAAGCGCCGCTAGCATAGCGCCGCTAGCATAGCTAGCTAGCGCTGCTAGCGACCCTCAAAGCACCCAGGCTGGGCTTATAGTGACGCTAAAATTTGTTGCAACACCCGATCGCTTCGCCAAGTCTGTGTTTTAGCTGGACTCATTTTTCGCTTATATGGGCCGATGATGGTGGTCGATGTGGAAAAAATAACTGAGTTGTTTGGTGGTGGAGCTAGCCGGAGCTACAACAGAGGGCAGCTATCCACCGGTGTGTGACAGAAAGGACATGCCGCGAACCACACATAGGAGGTGGGGCAGGCCACCGCCGATCGACCGGTGGTTGCTAACCTGGAGGTCAATCGTGGATCAGGGAAAGCGAAGGTGGTTGCTAACCTGGAGGTCAATCGTGGATCAGGGAAAGCGAAGGCAGGAGCTGAGGGTGAACTGAATTTCAGGTAAGAAGTTATGAACTGCACTCTATTTGGGTCAGATATAAACAGAGTTTAGGTGTAGTTTATTTTCGTTGTGCTGACCTTTTACAATCGTACTGCATGCTAGCTAGCACGACAGCTGTGTGCTGTGTAAGTTACTGATGTTGAACTTTATTATATTCATAAGGGTTGGTTCGTCAGAGTTGCCGTACAAACGCAATCGTCCCACATTCAGAGAAAACATTATGATTTATTCTGTCGTTACTGAAGCCTCCCTGTCATTCTCTCGCCAGTTGCAACTTCACTCATGAAACTGATCAACGATCGGCTTTTCGCTCTTGTTTATCGCGCTAAAGAACAGCAGCACGTTTAAGCTTGATCAGCTGTTGTTAGAATTCATTTGATTTTAATTTCTAGCAGCTCCTTCAGTGGGAGACTGCGGCACCCACGGTGTGGGATGGAGAGATTTCGCAGGTCTTTCCTCCCCACTGCTGTCAGACTCCACAACAAAGACTTTAACTGATCAAACACACACATGTGCAATAACACTAAGTGCAATAATCTTCCTGGCATCGTTGTATTTTTTACTCAGTTGTATATAGCATTTGTATTCTATTTTTATCTTATTGTATATTTTATTCTATTTTATTCTACTGTATATAGTATTTTATTTTATTCTATTCTGTACAGTTGTGTACTGTATTTATTCTTATTTTATTTTATTCTAATTTTTGCTTCATAACTTTTGCACTGTCCACTTCCTGCTGTGACAAAACAAATTTCCCACATGTGGGACTAATAAAGGTTATCTTATCTTATCTTAGTATCAGCTGATGTTTGCTGGGGCACAGCTGTAGAAGCGGCTGGTCCAAACCAGGAGATGTCCTTACTGAATCATCAGAGCTGAACTGGTGATGGAGAAACAGGTTTACCCTTTAGGTGACATGAATGAGTTGAAGGGAAGTTATGAACTGTTTCTGACAGACAAATATACACCAAGCTCCTGTTTTTGTGTAGCTGACAGCTGGTAACTGTGCAGGGGTGGATCTAGCAAAGCTTTTGCCAGGGGCCAGGTAGGGCATTAACAGGGAAAGGGGACACAAAGATATACTTTTCTTTCTTACTCTCATATAAAATATTTAGCTTTTTATTAAATAGTTATCTGCATCTTACAACCACAGTTTGTATAATAATACACAAGATTGGCTGTAGACCATTGTTAATCATTCAGAACACTGTGTAAAAATAACAAAAACAAAAGTGAATGCACAGCCGGCTGTGTGGGTAAACCAACCATGTGTGAAAAGTGGTCCATAATGTAATGCTTCAAAGCGTGTTCATGCAAAAATTGTCGGGTCTGCCGTGGTACAATGGGACTTCTGCTCATGAACCTGTGTGCACAGCGTCTGCAAATCGGCGCTGTACTGAGTAACTTCATCTTTACACAAAACTGTAAGCTGTCATCTGTGAAGCGTGAGCGGTGTTTGTTTTACCATAGTTCATGGTGGAGAATGGCTGCTCTTCTGAGTTTTGCTCTCTGTAGCTGTATGAATGGCAAACTACAGTGATTAGCAGCGGCATAGGCACACATAAAATTTCTTCTGAAATTTTCGCTTTCTAGTTATTATGTGTGCCTATGACAAGAGGCACACATATTACTATTCCTCGATTTTATTATTATTATTATTATTATTATTATTATTATTATTCTCCAGTTTCCGCCTGAAATTTTGCAGCTTAATCTCGCCTCGCAGTTTTGAGACAAGCTTCATATATGTTACCTCATTTTGTGCGGCCGGATCTGGAATGGTGTGCTATGACTTTTGGTGTTTATGAATTTTATAGTTTTTAAATATTAATATTTTAGTGAAAATTTTCCCGCTCCTCTGCCAAACAGTTTTGACATTAGGGTTACATATGTTAGATCATTTTGTGCGGCTGGAGCTGGACTATTATGTTATGACTTTTGGTGTTTATAACTTTTATAGTTTTTAAATATTAATATTTTAGTGCAAATTTAGGCCAATTCATCTTTTGGCGCCAAATAAACAGACTTCATTTGTGGTGTCTTGGCTCTCTCTAGTGGTATGCCGGGAGTGGTACAGCCTGTGTACCCTTATTTGGATTACCGTAATGATGACAATTTCAACGGTGCGCACAGCGTCGCTGCTTTCAGGAGCCCTTGGAATTTTTAAGGTTGCGCAAATCATTCAAAAGTTACGGTAATGCTTGGTGGAAAACTCAATATCCCACAATTCATAGCACGCGCCTCTACAGAGTGAACAATGGCGGCCACCACTTCGTTTTATATGTCTTTTATTCGTGTTTCTAGGTCACAAAATAAGCTTTTAAGATATTTTCAGGCGAGAATGTAGGTGTGTAAACTTCAAATATCTGCTTGTTTTATCAAGACATCCCATATTTAGCGACAGTGCTCTGACTACGCCGGTCCTGCCTGACAGCTAGCCGGCTACCTAGCTGGCTACCTAGCTAGCTGCCGCACTTGGCTGCAAATGGATAGCGAGGGACTCTCTCTGTCGTTTCACCTCCCTGGTCTCTCGCAAATGCTCGCATAGAATCGGAGTTACAGCTGGATGTGGAAAAAATAACTGAGTTGTTTGGTGGTGGAGCTACAACAGAGGGCAGCTACCCACCGGTGTGTGACAGAAAGGACATGCCGCCAACGAGACATATGAGGCCGGGCAGGCGATTGCTAACGCGGTGGTCAATCATGGATCAGGGAAAGCGAAGGCAGGAGCGTGAGGTGAACTGAATTTCAGGTAAGAAGTTATGAACTGCACTCTATTTGGGTCAGATATAAACCGAGTTTAGGTGTAGTTTATTTAGCAGCAGTTCTCTTATGTGTTGCTGATAGTCGGCTAGCTAGCTAGCGCCGCTAGCATAGTTAGCTTCGCGCCGCTAGCAACCCTTCGTGAAAAAGCACCCAGGCTTGGCTTATATTGAGGCGGGTGAAACTCGTGTCAGCACCGGTCGCTCTCTATTTGGGTCAGATATAAACCGAGTTTAGGTGTAGTTTATTTAGCAGCAGTTCTCTTATATGTTGCTGATAGCCGGCTAGCTAGCTAGCGCCGCTAGCATAGTTAGCTCGCGCCGCTAGCAACCCTTCGTGAAAAAAGCACCCAGGCTTGGCTTATATTGAGGCGGGTGAAACTCGTGTCAGCACCGGTCGCTCTCTATTTGGGTCAGATATAAACCGAGTTTAGGTGTAATTTATTTTCGTTGACCTTTTACAATCGTAATGCCACGGGGAGTTTATATACAGCTGTGTGCGTACTAAGTTACTGACGTTGGACTTTATTTTATTCATTAGGGTTAGTTCATAGAGTTGCCGTGCCGTACAAACGGAATCGTCCCACATTCAGAGAAAACATTATGATTTATTCTGTCGTTACGAAGCCTCCCCTGTCATTCTCTCGCGTGTTGAAACGTCAATCATGAAACTGATCAATGATCGGCTGTTCGCTCTTATTTATCGCGCTAAACAACAGCAGCACGTTTAAGCTTGATCAGCTGTTGTTAGAATTCTTTTGATTTTAATTTCTAGTATCAGCTGATGTTTGCTGGAGCATGAAGATGAAATCAGGAGATGTCCTTACTGAATCATCAGAGCTGAACTGGTGATGGAGAAACAGGTTTACACTTTAGGTGACATGAATGAGTTGAAGGAAGTTATGAGTTGTTTCTGAGAGACAAAGACCAAGCTCCTTTTTGTGTAGCTGACAGCTGGTAACTGTGCAGGGGCAGCTAGGGCATTAACAGAGAAAGGTGGACACAAAGATATACTTTTCTTTCTTACTCTCATATAAAATATTTAGCTTTTATTAAATAGTTATCTGAATCTCACAACCAAAGTTTGTATAATAATACACAAGATTGGCTGTAGACCATTGTTCATAATTCAGAACACTGTGTAAAAATAACAAAAACAAAAAGTGAATGCATGTGTGAAAAGTGGTCCATAATGTAATGCTTCAAAGCGTGTTCATGCAAACATTGTCGGGTCTGCCGTGGTACAATGGGACTTCTGCTCATGAACCTGTGTGCACAGCGTCTGCAAATCGGCGCTGTACGAAGTAACTTCATCTTTACACAAAACTGTAAGCTGTCATCTGTGAAGCGTGAGCGGTGTTTGTTTTACCATAGTTCATGGTGGAGAATGGCTGCTCTTCTGAGTTTTGCTCTCTGTAGCCGTATGAATGGCAAACTACAGTGATTAGCAGCGGCATAGGCACACATAAAATTTCTTCTGAAATTTTCGCTTTCTAGTTATTATTATTATTCTCCAGTTTCCGCCTGAAATTTTGCAGCGAATCTCGCCTCGCAGTTTTGAGACAAGCTTCATATATGTTACCTCATTTTGTGCGGCCGGATCTGGAATGGTGTGCTATGACTTTGGTGTTTATGAATTTTATAGTTTTTAAATATTAATATTTTAGTGAAAATTTTCCCGCGCTCCTCTGCCAAACAGTTTTGACATTAGGGTTACATATGTTAGATCATTTTGTGCGGCTGGAGCTGGACTATTATGTTATGACTTTTGGTGTTTATAACTTTTATAGTTTTTAAATATTAATATTTTAGTGCAAATTTAGGCCAATTCATCTTTTGGCGCCAAATAAACAGACTTCATTTGTGGTGTCTTGGCTCTCTCTAGTGGTATGCCGGGAGTGGTACAGCCTGTCTACCCTTATTTGGATTACCGTAATGATGACAATTTCAACGGTGCGCTGGCGCGTCGCTGCTTTCAGGAGCCCTTGGAATTTTTAAGGTTGCGCAAATCATTCAAAAGTTACGGTAATGCTTGGTGGAAAACTCAATATCCCACAATTCATAGCACGCCTCTACAGAGTGAACAATGGCGGCCACCACTTCGTTTTATATGTCTTTTATTCGTGTTTCTAGGTCACAAAATAAGCTTTTAAGATATTTTCAGGCGAGAATGTAGGTGTGTAAACTTCAAATATCTGCTTGTTTTATCAAGACATCCCATATTTAGCGACAGTGCTCTGACTACGTCGGTCCTGCCTGACAGCTAGCCGGCTACCTAGCTGGCTACCTAGCTAGCTGCCGCACTTGGCTGCAAATGGATAGCGAGGGACTCTCTCTGTCGTTTCACCTCCTGGTCTCTCGCAAATGCTCGCATAGAATCGGAGTTACAGCTGGATGTGGAAAAATAACTGAGTTGTTTGGTGGTGGAGCTACAACAGAGGGCAGCTACCCACCGGTGTGTGACAGAAAGGACATGCCGCCAACGAGACATATGAGGCCGGGCAGGCGATTGCTAACGCGGTGGTCAATCATGGATCAGGAAAGCGAAGGCAGGAGCGTGAGGTGAACTGAATTTCAGGTAGGAAGTTATGACCTGCACTCTATTTGGGTCAGATATAAACAGAGTTTAGGTGTAGTTTATTTTCGTTGTGCTGACTTTTTACAATCGTACTGCGTGCTAGCTAGCACGACGGGAGTTTATATACAGCTGTGTGCGCTAAGTTACTGACGTTGGACTTTATTTTATTCATAATGGTTAGTTCAGAGTTGCCGTACAAACGGAATCGTGCCACATTCAGAGAAAATATTACGATTTATTCTGTCGTTACGAAGCCTCCCCTGTCATTCTCTCGCCTGTTGAAACTTCAGTCATGAAACTGATCAATGATCGGCTTTTCGCTCTTGTTTGTTTATCGCGCTAAACAACAGCAGCACGTTTAAGCTTGATCAGCTGTTGTTAGAATTCATTTGCTTTTAATTTCTAGTATCAGCTGATGTTTGCTGCAGCCACAGCTGTAAAACGGCTGTTCCAAACCAGATATCCTTACTGAATCATCAGAGCTGAACTGGTGATGGAGAAACAGGTTTACCCTTAGGTGACATGAATGAGTTGAAGGAAGTTATGAACTGTTTCTGAGAGACAAACACCAAGCTCATTTTTTTGTGTAGCTGACAGCTGGTAACTGTGCAGGGACGGATCTAGCAAAGCTTTTGCCAGGGGCCAGGTAGGGCATTAACAGAGAAAGGTGGACACAAAGATATACTTTTCTTTCTTACTCTCATACAGGGAGTGCAGAATTATTAGGCAAGTTGTATTTTTGAGGAATAATTTTATTATTGAACAACAACCATGTTCTCAATGAACCTAAAAACTCATTAATATCAAAGCTGAATGTTTTTGGAAGTAGTTTATAGTTTTAGCTATTTTAGGGGATATCTGTGTGTGCAGGTGACACTTCCTGTGCATAATTATTAGGCAACTTAACAAAAACAAATATAAACCCATTTCAATTATTTATTTTTACCAGTGAAACCAATATAACATCTCCACATTCACAAATATACATTTCTGACATTCAAAACAAAACAAAAACAAATCAGCGACCAATATAACCACCTTTCTTTGCAAGGACGCTCAAAAGCCTGCCATCCATGGATTCTGTCAGTGTTTTGATCTGTTCACCATCAACATTGCATGCAGCAGCAACCACAGCCTCCCAGACACTGTTCAGAGAGGTGTACTGTTTTCCCTCCTTGTAAATCTCACATTTGATGATGGACCACAGGTTCTCAATGGGGTTCAGATCAGGTGAACAAGGAGGCCATGTCATTAGTTTTTCCTTCTTTTATACCCTTTCTTGCCAGCCACGTTCTGGAGTACTTGGACGCGTGTGATGGAGCATTGTCCTGCATGAAAATCATGTTTTTCTTGAAGGATGCAGACTTCTTCCTGTACCACTGCTTGAAGAAGGTGTCTTCCAGAAACTGGCAGTAGGACTGGGAGTTGAGCTTGACTCCATCCTCAACCCGAAAAGGCCCCACAAGCTCATCTTTGATGATACCAGCCCAAACCAGTACTCCACCTCCACCTTGCTGGCGCCTGAGTCGGACTGGAGCTCTCTGCCCTTTACCAATCCAGCCACGGGCCCATCCATCTGGCCCATCAAGACTCACTCTCATTTCATCAGTCCATAAAACCTTAGAAAAATCAGTCTTGAGATATTTCTTGGCCCAGTCTTGACGTTTCAGCTTGTGTGTCTTGTTCAGTGGTGGTCATCTTTCAGCCTTTCTTACCTTGGCCGTGTCTCTGAGTATTGCACACCTTGTGCTTTTGGGCACTCAGTGATGTTGCAGCTCTGAAATATGGCCAAACTGGTGGCAAGTGGCATCTTGGCAGCTGCACGCTTGACTTTTCTCAGTTCATGGGCAGTTATTTTGCGCCTTGGTTTTTCCACACGCTTCTTGCGACCCTGTTGACTATTTTGAATGAAACGCTTGATTGTTCGATGGTCACGCTTCAGAAGCTTTGCAATTTTAAGACTGCTGCATCCCTCTGCAAGATATCTCACTATTTTTGACTTTTCTGAGCCTGTCAAGTCCTTCTTTTGACCCATTTTGCCAAAGGAAAGGAGGTTGCCTAATAATTATGCACACCTGATATAGGGTGTTGATGTCATTAGACCACACCCCTTCTCATTACAGAGATGCACATCACCTAATATGCTTAATTGGTAGTAGGCTTTCGAGCCTATACAGCTTGGAGTAAGACAACATGCATGAAGAGGATGATGTGGACAAAATACTCATTTGCCTAATAATTCTGCACTCCCTGTAAACACCAAGCTCCTTTTTTGTGTAGCTGACAGCTGGTAACTGTGCAGGGGCGGATCTAGCAAAGCTTTTGCCAGGGGCCAGGTAGGGCATTAACAGAGAAAGGTGGACATAAAGATATACTTTTCTTTCTTACTCTCATATAAAATATTTAGCTTTTATTAAATAGTTATCTGAATCTTACAACCAAAGTTTGTATAATAATACACAAGATTGGCTGTAGACCATTGTTCATCATTCAGAACACTGTGTAAAAATAACAAAAAACAAAAAGTGAATGCGAAAGTGCATAAATATTTATTTTATGTGTTTGATGTGTGTGTCGGGGCGTGGTCTGCAGTGCCGCTGCAGGGGAGGTGGACCCACGGGTGTAAAGTCTGTGCTCTCTTGGCTGTTCTTTGGGTGTGTGTTTTGCTATGAGTTGAAAAGCTACAGCTGCCTGTGTGGGTACACCAACCATGTGTGAAAAGTGGTCCATAACGTAATGCTTCAAAGCATGTTCATGCAAACATTGTCGGGTCTGCCGTGGTACAATGGGACTTCTGCTCATGAACCTGTGTGCACAGCGCCTGCAAATCGGCGCTGTGCTGAAGTAACTTCATCTTTACACAAAACTGTAAGCTGTCATCTGTGAAGCGTGAGCGGTGTTTGTTTTTACCATAGTTCATGGTGGAGAATGGCTGCTCTTCTGAGTTTTGCTCTCTGTAGCCGTATGAATGGCAAACTACAGTGATTAGCAGCGGCATAGGCACACATAAAATTTCTTCTGAAATTTTCGCTTTCTAGTTAATATTATTATTGTTTCGTTTGTCCTTTTTTATAACAGCAATAGTATGTTACAATATACTTGTCATGGTCCTGGGTCCTTTTGACCCAGCGTTTTGTGTTTTCTATTATTGTAATTTTGGTTCTGTTCTTCCTCGGTTAGTGTTCATTCTTTTCTACCAGTGTATCCCTGTGTTTAGTCTGCGTTTTGAGTCTGTCATTACGTGCATGTGTTTCCTGTTTTACTTTAAAAGTCTCTGTCTTATCTCAGTGTGTTCATTTTACTTTTCCCCTGTCTCGTCAGGTCTGATTACTCCCAGCTGTGCCCTCCTTTTGTGTCTCATTCCCTCGTTATCCTTCTGTGTATTTAAACCTCGTGTCTGCCTCTGTTAGTTGCTGGTTCGTCTGTGTTGCTCCCCTCCGTGTTCTCGTGTTTTCTCCCTGCATCTCCGTTTCTCGACCCAAGGTTTCAGGTTTCAGGTTTGTTTGTTAGCTCTTCCCAGTTTAGGTTTTTTCAGTTCTTGTTCACCTGCCTTTGTTGTTTGTACCCACGCGTGTAAATAAAGACTCACCTGCACCAGAGCTGCCGCCTTTTGGGTCCTCTCTATAATCTCCACACGCCTGCCACACCGGGCGTGACAATACTACTAATATACAATAGTTTATTATTTCAGGCCTATTTTATTCTGTCTAATCGCATAGACATTTCACAATGGAGTCGTTTCTTACCCCTCCTGGAATCTCTGGAGTAGTGTTGAGGTCACTCACTGGATCGCACCGCCGTGGCCCGGGGCTAAAGTGACCGACCTAGACCCGAATTTCACGTCCTAGGTTTTTTATCCTCCTCTCGGAGGGCTGTCGACAGTCTTACGGTGCCGGGTTCCCACGGGGTGGACCTCAGGTTAGGGAGTCACGAACAAATTATTCGATATATTTCCCTCCTGTGCTCGAAGGACCAAAAATGTTAAGAGAAAACTCAGGAGGCAAGAAACACAGACTCAGCGCTTTTTACATGTACATGGACGAATGCCCCAACACAGCCTCACACAGTGACGTGTATGAGACGAGTCACGGAGGATTCGCTGTGGTTGATCACAATTCCAGGGTACTGGTACCCGAGGCTGGCGTAACTTGCTGCACACTTTACCTGAGTCATGTTCATTGCTTTGCCATACAGTTGCAAATAGAAATTTCCAGTTAACTCTGTCAAATGCTTTTTCTGCATCAAGAGACAATATTATGGTTTCAATGTTTTTACTGCATGAGTATTCTGTTAAATTAAGTAATCTACGTGTATTTGTTGATGAGTGTCTACCTTTTATGAAACCAGTTTGGTCAGGATGAATTAAAAGGGGGGTCATTTTCTCTAATCTCTTTGAGAGAGCTTTGCAGATTATTTTAAGGTCTACATTAATAAGGGATATTGGACGATAGCTTGAGGGATACACAGGGTCTTTGCCTGGTTTTAGTAAGAGACTGATATTTGCAGAGTTCATATTTGGTGGTAGTCTACCATTTTCTTTGATTTCCTGCAACATTCTGTAAAAAACTGGTGCTAGAATCGTCCAGAACTCTTTGTAGAATTCTGCAGGAAAGCCGTCTGGACCTGGAGCCTTATTATTGGGCATGCTTATCAGGGCTTCCTGGAGTTCACCTGGCATCAGTGGCGAATCCAGTGCCATTGCTTGGGTGTCTAATAATTTTGGAAGAGTTATGTTGTCCAGAAACTGATCAATTTCGTTTTTAGATGGGTTTATTTGTGGTGTATATAAAGTTTCATAGAAATCCCTAAAAATTTTGTTTATTTTTTTAAGATCATATATTGTATTCCCAGATAAATCTTTAACAGCACATATGGTTGTTTTTTCTTTATTGATTTTTAACTGGTTAGGAAGAAATTGTCCGGATTTGTTACCGTGTTCATAATTTTGCAGGCGAAGTCTTTGTACTAAGAATTTAGTCTTTTTATTAATAATTTCATTTAATTCTAGTTTTGTTTTATGTAAACTGTTTAATATTTCTTGATCTTGGTGTGATACATAGGCTTTTTCTAAGGATTTGATGTTTTTTCCAGTTCTTGAATATTTTTGTTTTCTTCTTTCTTCTTATGTGATGAGAAAGAGATTATTTTACCTCTCATCACGGCTTTCCCTGCTTCCCAGAGGACAGATGCTGATGTTCCAGGAATGTCATTAAAGTCTAAATATGAAGTCCATTCTTTTTAAAGTATTTGATAAACTCTTCATCTTTGAGCAGCGATGTATTAAATCTCCAGTTTTTACTTGGTGTGGTATTATTCTTCTGCATTAGTGTTAAAGATATAGGAGCATGATCGCTGACAGCTATAGGATGAATCTCAGTGTCTGAAATGTCACTCAGCAGTGAGCTGCTGACCAAAAAATAATCCAGACGAGAGTAGGAGTGATGAACATGTGAGAAGAAAGAATATTCCTTACTGTTAGGGTGGAGGGAGCGCCATGCATCGCAAAGACCAAAGTCGCTCATATACTGTTTGATTATATTTGTGGACTGCCAATTACGCTGAGTTCCTGTTGTATTGAGCCTATCCATTTCTTCATTTAGTCCCAGGTTGAGGTCGCCTCCAAGAACAACTGTGCCATCTAAGTGTTCAGAGAGTGCACTAAAAAAACCGTGGAAGAATGAGGGGTCATCAACATTCGGACCATATATACTTACAATACCTAGCTTTTGGTTAAGTATAGATAGTTTGACTATTAGGAATCTGCCCTCTGGATCTATAACTGTATCGAGTACTGTGAAATTAATTTTTTTATGGATTAAAATTGCTACTCCCCTTTGTCTAGAATTATAACAGGCTGAGAACACATTAGGAAACTCAGGTGTTTTAAGTTTATTCAAACCTGTGACAGGCATGTGGGTTTCTTGTAATAAAACAACGTCTGCCTGTAGTTTTTTAAGTTGGTTAAGTATTTTTAACCTTTTTTCCCTAGAGCCAGCTCCATGCACATTCCATGAGACAAACCTTAGCGTGCTCATAGTTGTGTGTTTGTGGCTAATGACATATGCTGTGTGTCTTGCTTAGACGGGTGAGGAAAATGGAAACACATCTTTTTTTTTTTTTTTTTTGTAAATAAAGAGAAGAAAATGCGCAGCGTGAAGCCCCATAGGTCTGACTATGTGTGTGCATAATAACTAAAATGAGCAAATGTGTGCGTGTGTGTCCTATATCTGTGTGCACTGTGTGGCTGTTGTAAATGTGTTGCCTTTAAACGCATGTGTGTGCGTGATCGTGCAGAGTGAGCATGTAGAAATAGACAGTGTCGTTTGTGGATGGATAGGGAAACAGGTGATCGACATAGTGAAAGAAAAGAGAAGCAAGGAAACCAAAGAGCAAGGTGAGCGACAAGAGAGAGAGAGGGAAAAAGAAATAAAAACGGAAACATTCCAATTAAAGCATTGGCGGACAGTGACGGTGACGTTATACTAAATTAGCATACTGATATTACATAGTTAAGCAAAAGTTAATACAAGAGAGTGTGAGTGAAGAGAATAGCGTAGCGGATTCTTATCTGGTGTGCGGTCAATACAGTCATGGTGTCACGGCTAGACGGTCCTCACCGGTCGCCTTGCCAATTTTTGTTGTGTTTGTGTGTACTTTGTGGTGTTCTCCTCTCCATCCTGTGCTGTGTGTCTGTATGCTGGAACACGGACTTCCGGAAGCCATGGCACGGAACGGCAGCTGACCCGGGGGGAGAATCCTGAGCTGGAATCACCGCACCTGTGCTTTATCATTTCGCCGGCTGCTACTAATCTGAAGCAAACCTATTTAATGGTGCGGTCGGGTCACAACCAACGCTGGAACGTTGAGCTAAACCGGGTAGCGTAGTCGCGATTAGCATACCTAGTTTGTGAAGGAGTGAGAACGTTTTCGTGACCGTGTGTGTGTTTTTCTCATCTGCCTCCAGGATCCAGGGATCGGAGGAGGAGCGGGCACAAAAGGAGTTGTTTTGGATTATCACTGCACTGTCACCACGGGGAGAGGTCACCGTATCACTGCACCGCTCTTTTGGATTACAGACTCGAACTGTTGCCTTATTTTTCACTGTGAATAAAATTCACTGCCACGCTGCAAGGAGTCTCGCACCTGAGTCCTTTAACTCAATTCTCCATGACACATGGAGTGATGCCGGGGTCGCGGTAGAGCTGTCCGTCCACGTATAGCCGGTCCACGGCGATGACAGCCCGGGAGCCTTTCTGAATAAAACTACAGGGAGTGCAGAATTATTAGGCAAATGAGTATTTTGTCCACATCATCCTCTTCATGCATGTTGTCTTACTCCAAGCTGTATAGGCTCGAAAGCCTACTACCAATTAAGCATATTAGGTGATGTGCATCTCTGTAATGAGAAGGGGTGTGGTCTAATGACATCAACACCCTATATCAGGTGTGCATAATTATTAGGCAACTTCCTTTCCTTTGGCAAAATGGGTCAAAAGAAGGACTTGACAGGCTCAGAAAAGTCAAAAATAGTGAGATATCTTGCAGAGGGATGCAGCAGTCTTAAAATTGCAAAGCTTCTGAAGCGTGATCATCGAACAATCAAGCATTTCATTCAAAATAGTCAACAGGGTCACAAGAAGCGTGTGGAAAAACCAAGGCGCAAAATAACTGCCCATGAACTGAGAAAAGTCAAGCGTGCAGCTGCCAAGAGACCACTTGCCACCAGTTTGGCCATATTTCAGAGCTGCAACATCACTGAGTGCCCAAAAGCACAAGGTGTGCAATACTCAGAGACATGGCCAAGGTAAGAAAGGCTGAAAGACGACCACCACTGAACAAGACACACAAGCTGAAACGTCAAGACTGGGCCAAGAAATATCTCAAGACTGATTTTTCTAAGGTTTTATGGACTGATGAAATGAGAGTGAGTCTTGATGGGCCAGATGGATGGGCCCGTGGCTGGATTGGTAAAGGGCAGAGAGCTCCAGTCCGACTCAGACGCCAGCAAGGTGGAGGTGGAGTACTGGTTTGGACTGGTATCATCAAAGATGAGCTTGTGGGGCCTTTTCGGGTTGAGGATGGAGTCAAGCTCAACTCCCAGTCCTACTGCCAGTTTCTGGAAGACACCTTCTTCAAGCAGTGGTACAGGAAGAAGTCTGCATCCTTCAAGAAAACATGATTTTCATGCAGGACAATGCTCCATCACACGCGTCCAAGTACTCCACAGCGTGGCTGGCAAGAAAGCTGATAAAAGAAGAAAAACTAATGACATGGCCTCCTTGTTCACCTGATCTGAACCCCATTGAGAACCTGTGGTCCATCATCAAATGTGAGATTTACAAGGAGGGAAAACAGTACACCTCTCTGAACAGTGTCTGGGAGGCTGTGGTTGCTGCTGCACGCAATGTTGATGGTGAACAGATCAAAACACTGACAGGATCCATGGATGGCAGGCTTTTGAGTGTCCTTGCAAAGAAAGGTGGCTATATTGGTCGCTGATTTGTTTTTGTTTTGTTTTGAATGTCAGAAATGTATATTTGTGAATGTGGAGATGTTATGTTGGTTTCACTTGTAAAATAAATAATTGAAATGGGTATATATTTGTTTTTTGTTAAGTTGCCTAATAATTATGCACAGTAATAGTCACCTGCACACACAGATATCCCCCTAAAATAGCTAAAACTAAAAACAAACTAAAAACTACTTCCAAAAACATTCAGCTTTGATATTGATGAGTTTTTTGGGTTCATTGAGAACATGGTTGTTGTTCAATAATAAAATTATTCCTCAAAAATACAACTTGCCTAATAATTCTGCACTCCCTGTACGTCGGACTGGGAACAGGACCCTGCGTCGTTCCAGGATCTCTCTGGGGAACTGGTCGTTCACCCTGAAGTCCGTTCCTTTCAGCTCTCTGCCGTGACTCTTCACCTGCTCCTTCTGCTTAAAGCTTCTTCAGTTCTAACAGCAAATGGTGGACAGTCCCAGATTTTAAACCCTATGGGAGTGTCCCCAAGAGGTTCATCCTCTACCTAATCACATGAGCCAAGGTGTGAAAACGGGTGTGGGTCCCAGTCAGCCAAAGTTTCGGGTGAACCTATTGTGAAGTCTAGCCCCACCCGATCATGTGATTTACTGAGGTCAAATGTCCCAGGATGTGAGTGGGTGTTAAGGCGTCTGGGAAGGGATCTCAAAACTGGATTATAGATGGCAGACAGTTGGTGTCGTAAGCCACCGCCTCTGTTCAAAGATGGTCGTTCACAGTGGGCATGACAGCTCATCTCATGTAAAAGTAAGGACAAATGATTAAAAAATACTCTCTCTGGGGAATAATTGCACTAACAATACACAAGCAAAGCATTATTTGAAGAAAAATTAACAAGTACTGTGTGATACACTGGTTGTTGTGAGTAACACATCAGAATTCTTTATTTCATTCTCATTAGAGCCTCTCCTGGGATAAAAGAGAAAATATATACATACAAGGCAGAGGGTCATTTAACACACATCATCATCATCATCTTTAAAAAAAAGAAAAGAAATAAATACATCAATCAATAAATCACCCATGTCCAAATGCAGATATAATTTATTTACAAGATTTTCAGAAGCTCAAAAGTAACTAGACATTTGGCTAACAGGCTTTTTCATGGCCAGGTGAGATCTGTTCTCTAGTTATTCTGTAGTGTTCAGTTCAAGATTGATGTGTTTTATTTGACACTGGATACATATGTATGTCAAATGAAACTAGTCGAAAGCATGCAACCTCAAAGTTCAGTCCTATTTTCTTTTAGCGTAAAATAATCAGCCATGACTGCTTGAAAAGAAAATGCCACATACCTTTAGTTGAATCTGGAACTGACTTTTAGCCTTGTTTGTATAACACAAAAGCAGACTCTTAAAATAAAACTGAAGTTTTGACCCCTGTAACAAAAACTTAACCACCAACTTCGTTCAGAGAACTGTGTGCTTACTCTAGCTTCTTTTGTTTTTCAGAGCCTGAGCTGCAATCAGCACAGCAGGAGATGGAGCAGCTCCGGCAGGAGGTAGAAAAGCTGAAGAAATATGGTGAGAATTGTTTTGCATGTTTTCGGCACAAAATTGCCACTACGAGTTCCCAACACATAGTCAGACACAGTTTGTGATTCACTTTGGTTGTTAGAATAGCTTTATAGCGACTCTTTGCTGAAATGTCATCCAGCATTCATCCGTGCTCCAGCTTACTCCACACATTTCCCCTGAAACTACTGCGCCGCACCTCCCCTGCAGCTGAGCCAACAACACACCTCGCCACTACCAAAAAATTATATTCTAAAAAACAGTTTTCAAAGAACTAATTGTGAAACGAAGACAAAAGCAGGTTTACACGCCCCATACAGTTCAGATTCATGAACTGGAAAATAACCCCTTCTTTAAGTAGTTTTCCCTCCACCGCAGATCAGCAAGGAAACAGCTTTTATTAACCCCTCACCTGTAAAAGCCTGATGGGGTATTGTTGTCATCCTGCCAGGTGGGCAGGTGGCATTGAAACCCGAGCTAGGATATTCAGATTCATGCCTCGGGTGTATCCCCTAAAAATCTCAGATAAGTTCAAGTTCAGATTTTCTAGTGAACACGATAACTCGAGAAGGAATTGACTTAGGATTTTACAACATAGATGCATCTACTAGGATGCTGAGGGGTAGCGCTGGTGGCCATCAGTGTTTTGTATAATAGACTTGGACCAATAAACTTAGACTCGCCTCTGTCAGTGCGCCCCAGGGTGGCTGTGGCTACAACGTAGCTTGCCATCACCAGTGTGTGAATGTGTGTGTGAATGGGTGAATGACTGGATATGTAAAGCGCTTTGGGGTCCTTAGGGACTAGAAAAGCGCTACATAAATACAGGCCATTTACCATTTACCATTTAGACTGCTGGAGCATTATTTCAGCTTCAGAAATATGGAGTACAGCAGGTAGTACAGTCTTTATTGTGGAATTGCAAAAGACCAAAGAGCTAAATGATCGCCTAGACCTCGAGATCAGAGCCTTGAGGAATAGGGTTCGCTCCTGAGAAAACCTCTTTGCAGCAGACGGTAACAGACCAGCTAGAATAAAGTAATTTACAAAAACATACAATGAAGAATTTTTATCGTCCATAAGCTGAGGATAAGATCTTTTCATAGAAGAGCATTAGATTACATTTACAGTACTCAACACAAATCAAGCACATAACTTGCTGTACTTGGTTTCTTTGCTTTGGTTTGTTCATTAGGAATTATGTGGAATGTTCTTTCTCTCATTCGACACTAATTTCATTTACATGTTATCACATATATTAAAAGCTGTGGTAAATAACACAGTACTATGCAAAATTCACCCATCATTTGTTTATATTTTGTTTAGAGATGGACCGATCCGATATTACGTATCGGTATCAGTCCGATACTGACCTAAATTACTGGATGGGATATAGGAGAGAAATAAAAAATGTAATCTGATCCATTAAAAATCACGAAAGCACCTCACAAAACTTGCAACATGGCGTAACTCAGCTCATAACCGTAGCACGTCGGAGCAGTATGCATCATGTGAGAGAGCGGCTGTAGCGTGCGAGACCTGTCGGCTGTCTGGTTGAGTATTTGGAGCCTCGCTACCAAACCAGCATTTCATCTCCGAGAAAGTTATCCCACAGAGAAGTAAAGCAAGTGTGTAAGTTCATCTCTGAATGTTTGTAAAACATTCCCACGTTAAGCATAACAACCGATATATGGAGCGACTGCCTCTTCTCTCTACGGGCAGCACGGTGGCACGGTGGTTAGCACTGTTGCCGCACAGCAAGAAGGTCCTGAGTTCAATTCCACCATCAGGCCGGGGTCTTTCTGTGTGGAGTTTGCATGTTCTCCCGCCTTTGCGTGGGTTCTCTCCGGTACTCCGGCTTCCTCCCACCGTCCAAAGACATGCAGCTTGTGGGGATAGGTTAATTGGATAATCCAAATTGCCACTAGGTGTAAATGTGCGAGTGAATGTGAGTGCGAATGGTTGTCTGTCCCTGTGTGTTAGCCCTGCGACAGACTGGCGACCTGTCCAGGGCGTACCCCGCCTCTCGCCCTATGACAGCTGGGATAGGCTCCAGCGCCCCCCGCGACCCTGAAAAGGATAAGCGGAAGCGAATGGATGGACGAATGGATGCCTCTTCTCTCTCCCTCCCTCTCCTGTTGCTACTTCAATCATGAAACTGATCAATGATCAGCTGATCGGCTTTTCTGTCACGAGTCCGTCTCTCTTCTTTGTTTTTGGTCCACTTTGCACCAGAAAGAGGAAACCAGCGGCTAAACAACAGCAGCTCGTTTAAGCTTGATAAGCTGTTGTTAGAATTTATTTATTATTACTTTCTACACCAGGATTCTTTTCTACGGCTGGAAACTGTGCAGGGGCGGGTCTAGCAAGGTTTAACCAGGGGGGCCGATAGGGCATGAACAGGGAAAAGGGGGGTACAAAGAAATACTTTTCTTTCTTATTCTCATTTAAAATGTCTAGCTTTTAATAAATAATTATCTGAAACTTACACCCAAAGTTTTAATCTGATGTAAAATGTATAGAAGTCCATTACTGTATATAGTAACTATTAAGTCTAATATACCCTAGTAAGCTATAGTACTTTTTCCTTTGGTAAGATACCATCTGTGCAGTCTGCAATTCTGTTGAAGAAAGTTGAACGTTGAATCTGTTTAATTATTCTTGAAAAATAATTTATTTCTGTGCATTGTTTTTACACATGTATTAAATTAAAGTTGATTACGTCGATTAAGTATCATGAGGCGGAGGGTGGGGGGTGGGGGGTGGTTCCCTATTTTTTTTTGCTGGGAGTTTGCAACCCTATTAGTTAGGTTGTTTAATATTTCTGCTAAGTACTCTTTAAAATACCAGAATAGGGAGGATGGAGCAGGTTTAAGTTTATTAGATTGATCAGTATTGCTGAACTATGAAATATTTTGGGTGCAGTGTATTTTTTGCATACTGGTATTATAGAATAGCTTTAGTGGGGGGTTTTTTTAAACTTGAGTATGAACTTATACAAAATGCAGCAAGATATTAAAAAAACAGTTTTATTGATTAAAAATCTACACTATATCGGATTCATATCAGTATCGGCAGATATCCAAATTTATGATATCGGTATCGGACATAAAAAAGTGGTATCGTGCCATCTCTAATTTTGTTAGGAAAATGGGAAACAGGTGCAGTGATTTATTGAAATGTGTAAACATACATGTATATATGGTGTAAAAGACAAAAATAATTGTAACGAGCTTGAAATTCAAGGTGAAATTCATCTTTATTCTTCAACGTAGCCTAAACCCTCTTCTTCAAGGCGTCTTATAATTTCTTTAAGTCGTCTTCAGGAATAGTTTTCCAGGCTTCTTGAAGAACATTTAAAGCTCTTCTTTGGATGTTGGCTACCTTTTGTTCTGTTTTATGTTGAGATGATCCCACACTGCTTCAATAATGCTGAGGTCTCGGCTCTGGGGA
This sequence comes from Oreochromis aureus, assembly GCF_013358895.1. Taxonomy (NCBI): domain Eukaryota; kingdom Metazoa; phylum Chordata; class Actinopteri; order Cichliformes; family Cichlidae; genus Oreochromis; species Oreochromis aureus. Next base: position 23,762,440 of record NC_052946.1, on the reverse strand, counting down.
GGTCAATCCAAGACTGATGACTGTCTTTCATTGTGTGTTTTTGTTTTTGTTTTTTCTTTTTTTTTGTCTGTCCCATTTGGTTCTTTAGCCGTCAGAATTGTTGTCTGAAGACCAACAAGGATACCAAATGGATTTATTTTGCCAAATGGATCATCATGGCATTGCCGTATTGGTCCATTTGATCAAACTTTGTTGTTATTATTTACTTTATTTTCAGTTGTTACAGATCGGACAGACATGACTGGGGATAGGACAGGGAGAAAGAAAGAGAGGAAGGAAAAGAAAACAGAAGGAAAAGGGACAGTGAGAAAGGGCACTTACAAAGACAAAGAGAAAAAAAAAATCTCCTGGATCACCTGTTGAGAGAAAAAGAAGAGAAAACGAGCAAAAAAAACCCAAAAAAACAAAGCAACATACTAAACACAACACCATCACGTTAATCTAGCTAAGTGTGAACAGCAGTAAATACTAAATATTGAATATTGTTGTGCAGCACGCAGGACAGACAGCGCACAATGTGCTTTGAAGTAGCAGCTAAGAAAGGTGTAGTTTATGTCTACGAACAGTGAACACCCGTGTGCACACCTGTGTGGATCAGCGCTTGTATACAAAAAGGTTTCCCCATGTAACGGTCTGCTAGAGGGTGTGGAGGGCCATAGCCCCGTCCCCAGGGCATGAAGCAGGCATGGAGGACATCCAGGCTCCAGACATCCAGAGGCCCCAGAGTGCGAGAGCCCAAGGAGTACCACCGGAGGGGCATCCGTGCCACCCTCCTGGGAAGGGCTGAGGAGATCCCCAGACGAGGGGTCACCCAGTAGCCACGGAGCAGAAGCCAGAGGGGCTGCACCGGCGTGCCCGCCGCTCTGCCGGCAGCCAGCTGTGCCAGAGTGAACCGAGTTGCAGGCCCGAGGCCGGAGGCCCGAGGGCCCCTTTGCCCGGAAGAGGCCTGACCGAGCGACAGGCACCAGGCCCCGCCAAGTAGCCACCGGGAGTGAGCTGGTGCATACCTGAGCGCCCAGCCCGGACACCAAGAACCACCAATGCACCAACCCCTGAGGCCATCAGTTACTGGCAGGGAGTGTGGTGAGGGAGATAGGCCTCCACACTTTGGAGGGCCTGGGAGTTCCCAGGAGGTGGAGTCTAAGACCCGACCTGACATATAGACACAGACAAACAGGCACACACAGACACAAACATGCTTTCCCACCCTCATGCACACATATACAAACACTCAGCACTCACCCAACGTAGGGATAGACATACATGGACATGTACACACAATCATACTCCCCAAACATACTCTATACCCGGGTCCAGGTACCCTCGCCCCAGAGGGGGAAACGGCACCAGACCCAAGAGATGTGACCCTTTCCCCGGGTGGAGGCAAGCAGACCGCCCCAGGCTCCGCAGCAGAAGGGAGGCCAATCGGACAGCCAACACCTCCTCCCAGTCCCCCGCCCCGATGGCTAGTAGAGAACGGGGGTGTGTGAAGACCCCATACCTCATTGTGTGTTTTTCTATCCTAGTGTGCATTTATTGCATTGGATATGTGTTTGTTGTCAGGCTGAGAAATGAAGGTGTTGCCAATCAGATCCTTTCCAGATGAGACTATATGGTGGATCAAAATTGGACTCCTAGCTTTCTGCGTTAATGATTCCATCAAATTTGATAAGATCTCCAACACTATTGGCTCTAATACAGCTCTAAACCACCAAACACCACCATTTTTTTAACAAAATTTTTATTTATATTTAATCAGCAGTGATACATCCTATACTTCCTCTTTACAACTGTACCCCTATGTACAAGCATATACTCGCATCAAACTACACAGAGCAGCTATGAATGTCCAGGAGCAGCATGTCACAGAAGCACACATACATACATACATATAAAGGAAAAGTATACATGAGCAGGACCTTCTTGCTGTGAGGCAACAGTGTTAACCACTGTGCCACCGTGCTGCCTACTGTCCTGAGTTCAATTCCGCCATCAGGCCAGGGTCTTTCTGTGTGGAGTTTGCATGTTCTCCCTGTGTTTGCGTGGGTTCTCCCCGGGTACTCCGGCTTCCTCCCACAGTCCAAAGACATGCAGTTAGTGGGGACAGGTTAATTGGAAACACTAAATTGCCCATAGGTGTGAATGCGAGTGCGATTGGTTGTCTCCTGTCTATGTGTTAGCCCTGCGACAGACTGGTGACCTGTCGAAGGTGTACCATAACTCTCGCACTAACACAGCTGGGATAGGCTCCAGTGCCCCGCGCAACCCTGAAAAGGATAAGCGGATGGATGGATGGATGGATGGTATACATGAGCACTCTTTGGCCTTATATGAAGCAGTCTTTTACCACCACCATGTTTTACAGATGGCTGTAGACACTCGCTGTTGTACCTCTCTCCTGACCTTCTCCATACATACCATACAAGATTTGACCAACAATTTGACCAACAATCACCTTGTTAATGCAAAAATACTATTTTATGCCTTCAAACTGTGTTTTCTTTCGCCAATTAAAGACATGGCAATAAATGGGAATAAATTATGTGTTTTTCCAGCAGGCAGCTAGCAACAGTTGTCTGTTATGTATATGCACAAAAACATCCTGTTAGTTAGGTGCATTTTTTGTGCTTGACTTATTCATAGGTCAGCGTTAAGCAGCTTAACAAACAAAAAACATTCCTCTGAGAAACGATCAGGTTGAAGGACTGGACTGAAAATGAGTGAAAAAGCAGCCAGTGTCCAAAGAAAAACTTTAAAAGACCTTCAGAAAACCTGGAGAACTATTGCTCAGGACCACTTTTTAATAAATACAAGGAGCTCTCGCTCCTCTGAATCAAAATATAAAGAAATGAGGGTTGGGGCAAGACTTTTGTGCAATACTGTATCTTTGTGAAACTGTGTTAGATTTATTTGCTGTTACTTTCTGTACAGTAAAATTTAGTTAAATTAAAACAAAATAGCAAAGTTCTCAGTTCGCATTTCGCTGTTAATTCATGGCTGAATCTGAAGTATATGAGAGGTACATGCACCAACATGTTAACTGCATGTGCAGAACAGACATTATGCAAATATATGTAGCATAAAGGCCCCTGTGAGGAGTGGTTTGTTTGTTTGTGTGTGTCTTTGCGTGTGTGTGTGTGGGTGGCTCTTTTATTTTGTAGATGGGGTAATTAATGATTTAAGCATCAAATAACACAAACATGAATGAATAGTGAAAATAACAACTTGTGTACTGTATGTGTGTTTGTCTTAGGTCGTGTCGCTGCAAGAAGAAGCAGAGCAGCTGAAGGCAGCCTTACAGGAGGAGCTCCTAACTAAACAGACTCCAGCCAAACAAGTAACAGAGATGACTGAAGTAAGTCTGTTTAAACATGATTTATTCACTCAAGGTTTTGCTCTTTTTTTGTTGTTGCTATATATAGATATTTTGGTAACAGGAGCATTTTGGAGGAAGTTAGCTTTGAAACCTGCTAAACTGGTCTTACGCTATTTTTGGTACTGCTCTTACATAAATGCACAACTAAGAATGCAACAGCAAATTTGGGGTTTACATAGGCAGGAGATTCATATGCACAATGCAGGAGTGAGAGTATGACATGGAAAGTTTTAACTGCTGTTTGAATAATCTAAAATGAACAAAAGCCTACAGGGAAAAGGAGCAAGGGCAAATAGGAGCTCGTGAAAGGAAGGTTAGGCAGCGGTTGGGCAAACATAACACAGCTTGACAGAGAGGAAAACAGAACTATCTTTGCACCAGTGGCGATTCTAGGATCAGAGCTTTGGGGGTGCTGAGCACCCAGCGAGCTCCCCAGCCAGGCAAGATAAACTTTACTCGTCACGATGAGACTTCTTCCCAGTTGTCCCAGTTGCCAAATGTCTCCAGTTGTCCCGAGTTCCCTCTGACTGTCTCCTTGGTGCATTTAAACCTGTTCCTCCTTGTCCTCGTCGTCTGTTGTCTTCGTCTCCGTTATCAGTCATCATAATTTTACCATCTCTGTGCAAGTCTGCAAATTTCTTTATTAAATCATAAGATTCTTAAATTCATAAAGTCTCTCTGCCCAGGTCCTCGTCACAAAACATGACATCACTGTTTTGTACATTTTAACACAATTTAATCCCCACATTTGGGAAGGAAAGCAAAACACTTTTTTTAAAGTCTGTAACAAAAACATCAAGTCTGATAAAGGTTATTTAAATGCTGCAAACGAAGAATGGATTGGAATAAAGAAAAATACATATCCTAACCTAAATTACTGGGGGAAAATGATGCTCATAGTGAGTAAGAAGTAAACTGAGTGCATTTTTTGGACAGAGATTCACTTTTAATGTGTATGTATTAGAGATGGACCGATCCGATATTACGCATTGGTATCGGTCCGATACTGACCTAAATTACTGGATCGGATATCGGAGAGAAATAAAAAATGTAATCCGATCCGAAGTATCACAAAATCACCTCACAAAACGCGCTACTTGGCGTAACCCAGCTCGGCGCATCGGAGCAGTATGTGTCACGTGATAGAGCGGCTGTTGTCTGCGAGACATGTCGGCGGTCTGTTGGAGCATTTGGAGCCTCGCTACATGCTTCCTAACCGCGGCATTTCATCTCGGAGAAAACTATCCGAGAGAAGTAAAGCAAGTGTGTAAGTTCATCCCTGAATGTTTTCATAGTATTTCCACGTTAAGCTTAACAACTGATATATGGAGCCACAGCTGGGCTGCCCATCGGAGTTCCATATTGAGGTGAAAAGGAAGCGATTTGTCCCGTACTTAAGCTAGAATTAAAAAGTAGACACAAAGCTGGAGTTATTCTGTCTTTGCTGCGCAGTTGCATCTACTTCTCTCATTCACTCCCCCTTCCTCTTCTGTTATTACTTTAAACATGAAACTGATCAATGATCAGCTGATCGGCTTTTCTGCAGCAAGTCTTTCTTGTTTGTTTATCGCCCACTTTGCGCTAGAAAGAAGAGACCAGCGGATAAAAAACAGCAGCACGTTTAAGCGTGATAAGCTGTTGTTAGAATGTATTTAATATTACTTTCTAGTATCAGCTGAGGTTTGCTGGAGCCACGGCTGTAAAACTGCTGGTCATGATATCCGTTTGGATATGTGGTGAGAGGGAAACATGAAGATGAAACCAGGAGATGTCCTTACTAAATCATCAGAGCTGAGCAGGTGATGGAGAAACAGGTTTACCTTTAAGGTGGCATGAATGAGTTGAAGGGAAGTTATGAACTGTTTCTGAGAGACAAATAACACCAGGATCCTTTTCTACATAGCTGACAGCTGGTAACTGTGCAGGGGCGGGTCTAGCAAAGTTTTGTCGGGGGCCAGGTAGGGCATTAACAGGGAAAGGGGGGCACAAAGAAATATTTTTCTTTGTTATGTCATTTAAAAACTTTGAATAAATAATTATCCGAATCTTACAACGAAAGTGGTCATCTGATTAAATGTATAGAAATCCATTATTGGATATAGTAACTAATAAGTCTAATATACACCCTAGTAAGCTATAGAAGTTTTTCCTTTGGTAAGGTACCATCTGTGCAGTCTGCAATTCTGTTGAAGAGAGATGTTGAATCTATTTAATTATTGTAGAAAAATAATTGATTTCCTTGCATTTGTTTTACACTTGCATTAAATTAAAGTTGATTACATCGATTAAGGGCGGAGGGTGGTTGAAATGTACAAATGTACAAAATATTAACAAAAATAATGGAGGCAACTTTGCCTATGGTACAATGTATGAAAAGATCTTTACTGCAGGTACTACTATAGCTGTGCAGAGTTTTTCTTTTATTTTAACCTATGTTGCCTCACCTTGAGGTTGGCAAATCACTTTTGGTGGTCAGCTCTCTCAAGCAGTTCAACAGTTTCTGTTTTGCCTGTCAGTATTCCCTGTCTGTTTTCTTACCTGGTTCTTCCTAAACTTGTACTTTCTCCTCACGTTCCCCTCTTTCCTCTTTCCCTCTTTGGACTGACAATCATACACAAATAGATTGTATTCAATTAGATGAAAAAATTACATTAATATGAACAAAAAATACTATTAAGATCCACTAATAAAAAAAGTCCAAAGGCAAATAACCAAACCACATGTACATCTAATAAAAGATATAAATATTGAAACACTGATCCAACATCATCCTTTATTGACGGATCATTTGATCTTACACTTTTACCTGAATGTTGCTCCTGGGTTTAATATCAGCACTTGTACATATGACAAAATAAGCAGCTTCTCTCATTTCAAACAGGACAGTGGTAACTATGGAATGTCAGGACTGCCATAATGAATTAATTAAATACACCATGAAATGATTAATTAAATGTCGCAATAATTCATTAAAATTGGAAATAATTAATTAAATAAATATTTTTGACACATTTAATTAATTATTTGTTTATTTCACATTTTAATTAATTATTTCCAATTTAAATTAATTATTTAATGGTGTATTTAATTAATTCATTATGGCAGTCCTGGCGTTCCATAGTTAACAACAGCAGGCTACGGACAATTTAGATTTTAAATAGGCTATATACATTTCAATGGCAGCAAGAGGACAATGAAATGTTGCTGATTTTACTACAGAGCAGGACGGATTGTAGGGTAGCAAACATAGTCGGAAAACACATTTTCAACACTGCAGGTTACCTGGGTGTAATGTTTTTCAGCTAAAAAGAAACATGGTCTGACTCCTACTCAGACTCCTCCTATATAAAGAGTAACTAAAGGTTAAATGCAGCTAATATTCCTGTTTTAAGGCAGGTACTTACACCTCCGCTCCGTTGTGCCACCATCGCTCTGGCAGAAAGGGCGCTAGAGCCAGAGCAGGGGAGAGGGGAGCTGGAACAAATCATTTTGGGAGGGGGGGGGTATCTTTTGTTGTTAAAATGTTACGTCTCAATTAAGTACTGTATGCTTTTTATATTTTTAGTAGTGTGTCACACAAAGAGCAAATATTGTCAAAAAAGTAAGAAATCTTTGGAGGTGCTTTGATTTATTTTGGGGGTGCTGAAGCACCCCCCAAAATACTTCAGCTGAAGCACCCCCAAAAATGGGCTAAAATCGCCCCTGCTTTGCACAGATGGCTGGTCAGTCAGTAGGAGACAGGTGGGCAACATATATCAGCTGAAATTAATCAATACAGGTGAAGACAATTAGGATAATCACACTGGAGCCCGACACAGAAAATAAGAAAAGAGACACAACAGGAATCACACAGACAGGCAGGAACTTAAACACATGGCTGTAAAACTGTCAACTCATTTCTTCAATAGCCAAAACAGCTATTGAAAATTCACTAATATCACTTTTGCCTTCTCTCTAAGAGAGGATGTGCTAAAATCCTGCACACTGTTTGGGTTATTCTATTTCAGTACGTGTTAAATTATAAAATAAAATTATAAATAGTTATAATTGGTTATAATTGCCTAATTAAGGCATCGCACAGTTCATGCAGGTTTGTCGACTGCACATTTGATGCAAATTTCCTGTTCCACCAAATTCCGAAGGTGCTCTACAGCAACCTGAACTTTTGATGAAAGGAAGAATGGATTTATGCTTTTATGTTCTTTACACAAAATTATAATTCTACCATCCAAATGTCACAACAGAAATTGAGACGCATTAGATCAGGAAACGAAGCCTTGTGAATTGTATCCTCAGTTTCCTGTTCTTAGCTGATAGGAGAATCACACAGTGTGGTCTTCTGCTGCTGTAACCAGTGTTGGGTAAGTTACTTTAAATTAGTAACTTAGTTACATTACTAGTTACTTCTCTAAAAAAGTAACTCAGTTACTTCAAGTTACTCGTTACTTTCAAAGTAACTAGTTACTAGGGAAAGTAACTTTGGTTTTACTCAGAATTCTCTTGTTAATGTGTTGCTTCTGTAACTGGATACCCAGCCAGACTGCCAGTCTTCTAGCTTGCTTACTTGCCACAAGTGCACTGTGCCACCTACCAATAGAAAGGAAAAAATAATGTGCACATTTCCACGAGAGAAATCCCACGCCTGGACCGTCGTTGACCGCCGCCATGATTCTAGCCTGCTTTTTATATCCAACACAAAAACTGCAGTCGTGGTGCTTTTGATTGTACTCAGAACTTGGAAATTCTGCCTTCTGAATAGGAAGGTGTAGGTAACACCAGACTGCAGATGAGCTGCATACAGAGCTGGACTGGGACAAAAAATCATCCCGGCATTTTGACTAGAGACCGCCCACCATTATAGGAAAAATCATAAAGACTTTGAATGAAAACAAACACTGTTGTGACAGTGATGTACACTGTTCTGATGGTATATATGTATCAATCTATCAATTGTTTGTTGTAAGACTCAGATAATTATTTTTTTTTAAAGCGAGACATTTTAAATGAGAATAATAAAGAAAAGTATTTCCTTGTCCCCCGTTTCCCTGTTAATGCCCTACCTGGCCCCCTGGCAACACTTTGCTAGACCCGCCCCTGCACAGTTACCAGCTGTCAGCTACATAGAAAAGGATCCTGGTGTTATTTGTCTCTCAGAAACAGTTCATAACTTCCTTCAACTCATCCATGTCACCTAAAAGGTAAACCTGTTTCTCCATCACCTGTTCAGCTCTGATGATTCAGTAAGGACATCTCCTGGTTTCATCTGCATGTTCCCCTCTCACCAGATAACCAAACCGATATCATGACCAGCAGCTTTACAGCTGTGGCTCCAGCAAACATCAGCTGATACTAGAAATTAATATTAAATAAATTCTAACAACAGCTGATCAAGCTTAAACGTGCTGCTGTTGTTTAACGCGACATCCGCTGGTTTCCTCTTTCTGGCGCAAAGTGGGCGATAAATAAACAAGAGAGAAAAGCCGATCAGCTGATCATTGATCAGTTTCGTGATTGAAGTAGAAACGGGAGAGAATGAGAGAAGAAGAGGCAGCTGTGCAGCTTCAGCTTTGTGTCTTTTTCATTGTAGCTGAAGTCCGGGACAAACTGTGTTCCTTTTCACCTCAGTACAAAACGCGTAATATTTTCTCTGAATACGAGACGATTCTGTTTTTTACGGGACGGTTGGCAACTCTAATAATTAACCGTATGAACAAAATAAAGTTAAACATCAGTAACATAGCACCCACACAGCTGTATAGAAACTCCGTCATGCTAGCTAGCATGCAGTACGAAAAAGTCAGCACAACGAAAATAAACTCCACCTAAACTTGGTTTATATCTGACCCAGATAGACTGCAGCTCATAACTTCTTACCTGAAGTTCAGTTCACCTGACACGCGGACCGGCGGCCGCTTCGGGTCTCTCCTCTTGCCTCCCTTTTCCTTCATCCACCTGCTGGCCTCCACCACTTGCTAATGTTATTGAATCTGTGGAAGCTCCGCGATATCCACCACACGGAGTAACGAGCCTATCTAAATCCCAGTAACGAGTAACGCGTTCCTGGTTTTGGCATAATAACTAGTTACCGTGCTCGTTACCACAATAATAACGTAGTTACTGTAACGCGTTACTTAATAACGCGTTAGTCCCAACACTGGCTGTAACCCAGATTCTTTGAGGTTTGATTCAAAGACGCTGCTTCCAGCTTGAAGCAGTCTAGCGATTTTCCTCTGATCTGATTTTAACGAGAAACTTTCAGACCATTTTCTGAGTTATTGCAATTTCATTGGTTGATTTGATATTTGTATTAACAAGTAACTGTTAACAGTTGTGCCTAAAAATAATGGAAGGTGTGTGCATTTCACAGTATCATTTATTTAAATCTTAAACAAGGATGCTGTTTGTCTTTCTGTTTTTTGTTTTTTCTTACACTTTTAATGACACGTTACATTCGTTGTTCTCAGGTTGTGTCTCTAAAGAAGAAGGCAGAGCGACTGGAGTCAGCCCTACAAGAGCAGCAGCAGCAACTTCTCACTGTGCGAGTTCAGGCCAACCATGCCAATGAATTAGCCAAAGTAAGTCAAACTGTCACAGTAGTGCTTTGTAGCAGGCAGGATGTAGGACCCAAATGCAGGACGCTGAGACGGAGGAATAAACTCAAAGTGCAGCTTTATTGCTGAAAAAACTAACATTGACTACAAAACTAAACTGGAAAGAAGAAACTTCAACTAGAAACCAAACTTGGAATTTGAACAGGAGCACAAGTGAAACACAGAGCAATGAAAACACAGGGCTTAATACACACCGGAGTAATCAGGGAATGAGGCACAGAAGGAGAGCACAGCTGGGAGTAATCAGAGGTAACAAGACAAGGGGAAGCAAAACCAGAACACAGGGCAGGGACTATCATAATAAAAACAGGAAACACACGGCAGGCACAGAGGCATGGACTTGATACTGAGCAGAGAAAGCACAGAGCACAGGGACAGGAACAGGATCAACAACTGCGACATGAGACACGACTGAGCAAGAAAATAGATGTGAAGACAGAACTAAACCTACACTACACATGAGGGGCACAGGAACAAAACCTAAGAACTAGAAATCACAGAACAAAGAACAACTAGAGAGCTAGACATACAAAACAGAAGCCAAAACACTAGCAGTCATAAACCATGATGAAATCAAAAATAAAAGTACAAAACTCAAAATACTGGGTCACCTACACAGGACCGTGACACAAACTTACAAATACCTGAATATTATGTCTGCCCATCATCACAACCGTCAGTACAGCTTGGCTAAAAGATTTCATTATTTACGTTCTTCATATTGATTCAGTTGAAGAAAATGTAAAGTTTGATTTTGTACGTCTTTCAGTCTCAAACAGCAGAGCTGGTACAGAGCAATAAGACCTGCAGACGTTTGCAAGAAAAGCTCACTGCAGAGATGAGAAGCCTTTTGGAAAAAGAGGAAACTGTAAGTAAATATATTAATAAGTTAAAACCTTCATATGCAAACAAGACAGAACATCACAATGAACAGAAGACAACACATAAGCACAAATAGCACACAGAGACACACAAAGGCAAAGACAGAAAACCTGGTATTTAAACTCTATCTATTCCCCCAATTGTCTCTGAATCGTTATCTTACAACAGTTACCTAATAAATGTGTCTAATTTTAATCAGTGCATCAGTTTACACAACTTTGCTTCTTATGATATTCAACACCCTCTTTGTATAACTTTCTGGGCTTTCTTCCCAGACCTTATCATCAATCATTTTAGGGCTCATTTTCACAGGCTTTTGGCTGAGGTCAGTTCATAAAGTCAAAAATAATGACTGTCATGCCAGCCTTACACTAAAAAAAAAGATTGACCTATTTCTACCAACCATATGTCACAAAGCTCTCAAAATAGGCCACAAACCCATCAAGGTTACGCACTATTTCCAGTTATTAAATCTCAAAACAACCTGTGTGCATCAACAGGTGTTCTTACAAATGTAAATAATGATTGACCTAAATATATGGGTCACAAACAATTTGAGTATATGGGTCAAATGCTTAACATTGTAATTTCAGTATATAAACACTCTAGTACAGGTATGTAGTGTATACAAGTAAATATGTCATAAAAAACATCTCCAACACAGTCAGGAATCAAACGATTAGTAGATGACCTGCTACTCTGTGGTACTTGGGAAAAATGTGTATTCCCAACTGGGCGGCTTTTATGTCACTCCTGTGTTCTCTAGGCCTATTCCGGTCGCCTGTAATTCGCATGGAAGTGACACACCTGTCTATAAACACTGAATAGTTGCTCTCCAAGCTGTAGTGAATTTGTGAAAAAACACTTTCTTTGATTCTGATTTTACCTTAACCTCTCGGAGCTGTTCTTGACTAACTGGGGGAACCGGTGGTTGCATCATGTCCAATATGGCAGAGAAATGTTGAATAATGTGAGGAGCAGTGATGGGAATAACGGCGTTACTTTTTTCAGTAACGAGTAATCTAACTAATTACTATTCCTGTCGTTACAACGCCGTTACAGTTACTAACAAGAAAACGCGGTCCGTTACTATTTTTCAACAAACAGACGGTTGAAGCTGTGTTCAGCTTACCGCATCTTATATCAGCTGCACGGAAGTAGCTGTAAGTAATCTGGACGCTACAGCTTTAAGCAGCTGCGCGCTCCCGCGGACGGTAATCACGATCGCACGATAGCACAACACCTGGAGCTCAGGGGGCAAAACAATCGCATGAGTGCTGCTATTTGACTGAGGCAGAATAAAGTAGTCGTGGTAAGTCAATCACATGACCACTTAAAGACAAAGCAACAAGGTGATATATACCAGTTTATAAACTGTGTTGATAGGCTACGTAAAACCAGAGTCGTGATAAACAATATATATGCGGCGTTTTTTCCTCAATAGTTTCGTCACGTTAGCACTAGCAAGCACCCTCTGCTTATGAGCAAAAAAAAAGGGGGGGGAAGTTTTAGGATTGACGGCGAGAGAGAGAGAGGGAGAGAGCAGGAAAAGAGAGAGAGCGAGTTTTGAGATGTGAGAGATTTGTGACGTTTAGTGTGTTTGGGGTGTGTAGTTAATGTGTTGTCTTGTGTAGTTAATGTGTTGTCTTGTGTAGTTAGTGTGTAGTGTTGTGGATAGTTTTGTGTTGTGTGTCAGAACAATGAGGCGACTGCTGTCTCCAGGTAGAAACAGGAGTGATACACCTGCTGCTGTCAGACCTGCAGGTATCAGGCTGTGATGTTCTCCTTTATAGTGGACAGAAATTATTTTTTTGGAGTGGCACAATTAATTTGTGTGGCATCTTATTGAATGCAGAACAGCTGATTGTTCTGTAAATAGTTTGAATGGTTATTTTAAAAAAGGGTAAAAGGTAAATGGCTGCAAATAACTTTGTTGTTTGCAAAACTTGTGCATAGGATTTTAAAATTGACAATTTATATTTGCATTTAAAGTTATGAAATATGATTCATTAAACATGTTTGTGGTTGTTACAGTAAAAAAAAATGTAACTTTTTCTACTCTGATTTTATGGTTTTTGTCTGATTTTAGATCAATTGTGTTAATACAGTATGTCAAAATGAAAACATAACTGTAAATTCAGACACGTGAGGTTGTGCTGAAAAGGATGATACCAAACAAGGCAAAGTAAATAGTTTTTAAAGGTGAAATGTGGAGGGAAAATCAAAAGTAGTAAAAAATGGCCAATTATACCCTGGACGCCAGAGGGTTAAACGTTTTTTTTAAAGTAACACAATAGTTACTTTTCAAGTAATTAATTACTTTTAGAATATTGTAACTCAGTTACTAACTCAGTTACTTTTTTGAAGAAGTAACTAGTAACTATAATTGAATTACTTTTTCAAAGTAACTTGCCCAACACTGGTGAAGAGCCTATGTAAGATCTGTCATGGTGTTTAGGGTTTATGTGGTGTTTGAGCTTTAGGTCTGTATTTCAATTTTGGGTTTCTTTTCAGGTTTTTTAATCTAATGAGGGAATTCTTTATTCTTGTATTTGGTAGTTTGAGTTTTAGATTCCTGATTCGATTCTTTTGTATTATTCTAACAGAGAGTTTCATGTCTTTTCATATAGTTGAGTCTCTTGCTTCATGGTACTTTTAACAGTACGTTTCAAGATAGTTTGCCGTCTAGTGTTGGATTTTCTTTTGCTCCAGATCCTATTTGTGATTTTGTTACAAATCATTACTTTGGGATTTTTTTTTAACCTTCATATTTTTTGGTACTTTATGCATATCAGCTATTATATATCGGCCACCTACAGGGAGGAGGTGGAGGAGGTGGATCGTCTGGCTGAGTGGTGCGACACAAACAACCTGCTGCTTAACACCGAGAAGACTAAGGAGCTCATCGTGGACTACAGGAGGAATGCTGACCCACATCCACCCATCCACATTAAGGGGACGGCTGTGGAGCGTGTGAGCAGCTTCAAGTTCCTGGGAGTCCACATCTCCGAGGATCTCATCTGGACGACCAACTGCTCCAAGCTGGTCAAGAAGGCTCACCAGCGCCTCTTCTTCTTGAGGACTCTGAGGAAGAACCACCTGTCCTCAGACATCCTGGTGAACTTCTATCGCTGCACCATCGAGGCGTCCCTGACCAACTGTATAACAGTCTGGTACGGGAACTGCTCTGCCTCGGACCGGAAGGCGTTGCAGAGGGTCGTGAAAACTGCCCAACGCATCGCCGGAGCACCACTTCCTGCCATAAAGGACATCTACAGGAAGCGGTGTCTGAAAAGGGCTGGGAAAATCATCAAAGACCCCAGTCACCCATCACATGGACTCTTCACCCTCCTGCCCTCTGGGAGGCGCTACAGGAGCCTCCGGACTAAGACCACCAGGTACCGGAACAGCTTCTTCCCCACAGCTGTTAGACTCCTGAACTCTGCCTCCTGACATCTGACCCACATTAAACTCATGGACTGAACATACACACACCCACAACCACCTACACACACAATGGACAACTGTACCCTCAAACACACAATAATAACATGGACTGAACCACCACTAGCACTTTATATAGCCTCTGTAGAAATTATCCACATATCTCACTTATCTTAACTGCGCTGCTGTATAGTTCTGTGTAAATAATCATTCTGTACATACGATAATTTTTAATCCTACAACTGTTCATAACTTGCATAGTTCACATTTCTGTATAACTGTATATCTCATATTTCTGTATAGTTTTTTTATTTCATATTCTGTATAGTTTTTCATATTTATATCCTGTTCATAGCCTGTACATAGCTTGTACTCACTACAGCCTGTACATACTTATAGTTATAGAATATTCATAACATACTTCATACCGTGTACATTATAACATACCATAATAGACCCATTTCTGTAATATACTTACATATCTATATTATTGCTAATATATATTGTAATATATCTATATCATGGCTAAAGCACTTCTGGATGGATGCAAACTGCATTTCGTTGCCCTGTACCTGTGCATGTGCAATGACAATAAAGTTGAATTCTATTCTATCCTATTCTATTAAAAGCCGCCTTTTGTTTACACTATTTGTACTGCCTACGCTCCACAGTTTGTTACCTCAACACACCTAAGCGCTACAACCCACACAGCACACCTTGACAGGCAAACCTTTGCTGTTTATAGTACAGAGTTTCAGCAGAGAAATGCTGAATTCGTTCGTCGCTGTCAAGTTTAATATATATTAAATTACAATTAGAAGGATGATTTGAACGACATGTGAAAAGTGCATCCACGAACTGCTTATCACAGTTTTAAATAGATCTAAAATTGAATGTGTTTCTTCCTTTGCTCTCAGTCTGACAGTTGTTGAGTAATCTTGCTGAGTCATCCTGCTAAACAGGTGGGACTGAAAACACACATCTGCCAAGGTGGATTAAGCAACCGCAGGAGGCCTGTATTGTAAACACATTTAAAAACTACCTGTCAGAGCTCTAAAATGCATTACGTGGATCTGAGCAGTGTGCCAGACATTTGTTGACTACAGTGTCCTGCACTGTGTCTGAGATTGAGTCTCTGCAGAAGGAGGTGGAGCGGCTGCCGTCAGGCCTGAGGGAGCAACTCATCACTATGCAGCTTCAAGCTGACCATGCAAAGTAGTTAGCTAGAGTGAGTCTCACTGTACAGATCTATGACCATTATGTTAGATGATCCTATCAGAGTGGGTCAGAGCCTACCCAATGGCTCTGACTTCACATGTCATGAAGACGCTGGAGAGATTCATCCTGAGACACTTGCGTCTGCTGGTGGAGCCTTGGCTGGACCCCCTGCAGTTTGCTTATCAGCCCCGTATTGGTGTGGAGGATGCCATCATCTACCTGCTGGACCAGGCTTATTCTCACCTGGACATTGTTGGGAGCACTGTGAGGGTCATGTTCTTTGACTTCTCTAGTGCTTTTAACATGATCAGACCATCACTGCTGGGGAATAAGCTCACGGAAATGCAGGTGGACGCCCCACTGGTAGCTTGGATCATGGACTATTTAACAAGTCGACCACAGCATGTTCGGCTGAAGGGCTGCCGCTGGGATAACATCCTGAGCAGCACCGGGGCGCCGCAGAGGACTTTCTTATCACCCTTCCTCCTCACCCTCTACACGTCTGACTTCAGGTACAAGTCTCAGTCATGTTATCTGCAGAAATTCTCTGATGACTCTGCTATTGTGGGCTTTATCAGGGATGGACAGGAGGAGTAGAGGAGTGTGGTGGACAGCTTTGTTGAGTGGTGTGAGCTAAACCATCTACAACTTAACATCACAAAGACAAAAGAACTGATAATGGACTTTAGGAAGCATGCTCCTCCTCCTACCCCTGTCACCATCAGAGGGGCTGATGTAGAGATCGTGGAGGACTACTGGTACCTGGGGGTACACTTGGACTGTAAACTGGACTGGACCAAGAACACCAATGCTGTCTTTAAACAAGGGCAGAGTTGGCTTTTCCTATTGAGGCGTCTCAGGTCCTTTAATGTTTGTAGGAAAATGCTGACAATGTTCTATTGCTCTGTGGCGTAGAGAGTGTTGTGTTCTTTGCAGCTGTGTGCTGGGGCAGTGGGGTGAAGACAGCTGATGCCAACAGGCTGAACAAACTGATTAAAAAGGCTGGTTCTGTCCCGGGTGTCAGACTGGAGAACCTAGAGGAGGTGTCTGAGAGGAGAATGCTAAAAAAGCTTCTTTGTATCATGGACAACCCCTCCCAGCCCATGCACGCCTCCACGATTGACCATCGGAGCACACACAGCAAAAGACTCATTGCCCCGGAATGCAGAACTGACCGCCACAGGAAATCCTTCGTGCCGGTGGCAGTAAGACTGTACAACTCTTCCTCACTCTGTAGGTGATTTTCCTGAGGATTAATAACAAAGCTATTCTGTTCCCATTCAGATCGTGCAATATCACCCAACAGTTTTTCATTGAATGTTTGTTTCATCTCCCTATCATATGCTGCTACTCTTTTATTCATTTGCACAATAATATGCCACTTTTAGAATCACCTGCACTGATAGCTAAGCTAAGCTATTTATTTTTCAGGATATAGTTATATTGTTACTTGTTACAGTTATTTGATATTATATTTTGCACTATCCTACTGTATATTACTGTAAACTTGTATTCTATTGTACATATTGTATATCTTATTCCTCTGCTCCTCTGTCTCTCTTGCTGTATTGAGCATGTGTATGACAACAGAATTTCCCTCGGGATAAATAAAGTTCTTCTTATCTTATCTTATCTTATCTTATCTCTATTCTAATAAAATCTAAATCTGCATTTTGTGTTAATGCAGTGAAAAAAATTCCCTGTCAGGATTAAATAGCTGACCTGATCTCTCTTTCTCTCTGTGTGTGTGTGCGTAAAAAAGATTTGTGTGAAACTGTGAAACTCTGCACTCAAGTTTCAAGTTACAAGTACGAATTTTGACCCTATTTTTCTTCCTTTCATCTGATTGGCCAATGTCATGTCAATCACAGTCAAGTTCACACACAAATCTTTTTTACGCGCACACAAATTCTTTTTACACATACAAATCCTGATTTACAAGTACAAAATATTTATGACCACAATTTGAGCCCATAGAGTTTGATGTGTAATTATGATTAAACGTCCATCCATCCATACAGGAGACAGCTATAATTAAATGAAATAAAACGGCTGTGCACAGTATAAATCATAAGCATCTTTTGCCATGATGAAATTGGCTTTTTGCATTTGATTTTGTGTCCATGTCCCTTCAGCAAATTCCACAAGATGAAGCAAAAACACAAGGCCAAACTTTGCAGAGCCAAACAGAAATTTGAAGATGAAACCACATGGCGTGATGAGAAGATAAAAAGTCTAGAGAGAGAATTGTCCTTGTGCTGTCATTCAGTAGCAAAGGTGAGTCTGCACTTGGATGTTTGAGGTGGAGCAGTAACATTGAGTGCAGTTCTTTTTACAGTTGCTTAGTCTGTATTTTATGTCCCCTAAATAACACAGAAAACTGCTACTTGTGTCCTTCTGTTTGCTGTCTTATTGGTTCAGTGATGAAGCCGAATTTGTCAATCTTTCGTCAAGGGGGACTGTAGGAGCAGATATAAAACTTAAGGTGGTAAATGTTTTGCTTTTCCTTTTCATGCTCAGGAGAACGAGCTTGTCATAAGCATAACTGTGGAAAATGAGAAACTACTCTCTGAGAAGAGGAAGCTACTGCAACAGTCACATCGTTGTCCTCGTCACTTGATCGAACACAGAAAACTGCTACTTGTGTCCTTCTGTTTGCTGTCTTATTGGCTCAGTGATGAAGCCGAATTTGTCAATCTTTCGTCAAGGGGGACTGTAGGAGCAGATATAAAAGTTAAGGTGGTAAATGTTTTGCTTTTCCTTTTCATGGTCAGGAGAATAAGCTTGTCATAAGCATAACTGTGGAAAATGAGAAACTACTCTCTGAGAAGAGGAAGCTACTGAAACGGTCACATCGTTGTCCTCGTCACTTGATCGAGATGGGACGGGCTCAACTGCACCCAGTGTTACCCACAGCACGGTGGAAAGTGAGATGAGGGAACTTTTTAGACCAGCTAACACCCGGGTAGCTTCAACGAGCCAAGTAGCTACACGGAGTTCGACTGAAGTGGGGCAGTCTTTTATGGCGTTATTTTTGTGCCACTATTCTGAGCGCAAAAAAAAAAAGTTTGCAGGTGCATGTGACCGTTTCAGGAGATGATAAAATATTTCTTAACACCCCGATAGCTTGCTGAAGAACTCGAGTTTCTTCTCCCCCCTCAATGCTGTCAGACACTTGAAAGTGACCCGCGCGTGCTTCTCAGCCAATCACAGCGGTACAGACACCCAGCCTTCCGTTTCCATTAAACTCCTTCCGTTTCCACTATACTCTTTCATTCACATACATTATTCTCTTGCATACATATATTTTCTTCAGACATGTATGCATTCTCTTCTTACATACATATATTATTTGTGAGATTAAATGCATATTGAATGCATGTAAATGAGAGCAAAATGTAGGAATGCATAAATGAAAATGCATGTATGTTAAGAATGAGAATTTGTAAATATGTCCATTAAAATACATGTATAAGAGAGCACAATATTGCAATGTGTGTGTTAAATATGTGTAAACATGAGAATAAAAATACCTAAATATAAAAATTAAAATAAAACTATGTGAGAGTGAAAGTATATGTATGTGAAAGAAGAATATATGGATGTGAGAGTGACAATATATGTATGTGAGAGTGAAAGTATATGTGTGTGAAAGAAGAATGTATGTGTGTGAGAGTGAAAGAATGAATTTTGGCTTGTACGGCCCCTCATACAAAACCAGTTCCACTTTTTCATTGAGGAAGAATAACGGCCCGATTGAAGTCAGATTACCGCAGGATACCAGTTTAACCTGAAGCCAAGTAAAAGAAATTCCCATGAATCACATTACGTGGCTTTTCAATGGAAGTATTTCTTGTATCAACGAAAACTTTTTCCTCACATGCGTCTTCACTTGAAAAACATCATAGACCCAACATTGCAGTTTTTGTACATAATATATTTCTCCTCAAAAAAGTCCTACAAACATTTATTTTATTATGACATGTTTTAATCAAAAGAAAGAAAAGCAAACACGGCCATTATTATTGCAGAAAGGCACTTGATGCGCACACAGACGTGTCTCAAACTGTCAAAAACAGCTCTTTAAAATATGGCATCCTTACTTCTACTACGAAGGTTGCCATCATAGAATTCAGTAATGCCCCAGATGTCATTTTATTGATATCAGTACAAAATAACTTGCAGTTGTACTCACCAACATTCGTTATACCACAACAATATAAATATACAAAACAGTTCAGTCATTTTTCAACATTACACCAATTAATAGCACACTTGTAAAAACAGCACGAGCTGACAATGAACACTAAACCTTTGGTTCAAAGTTCATGTGTTATAAATGATGTTTAAAAATTATAACTCTGATATTCAGATCACAGGCTTATCCCCAAGAATAATGAGCTGCAGCTGATCTTAATTCCAGGAATGCAAAATAACTTTATATGAAATTCAAATACAGGGTTAAATTTTCAACAGATCAGCCACCTGCGCTTAATACTTGGAAACCAGAAATGCATTTTACCACATAATGTGAACAGGACATCAGTACAAAAAAACACCACAAAACAAAACAAGAAGTGAAGCTGAAGAAATGAGATAAAGAAGAGCTGAAATTGTATATTATATGCAGTTTGGTTTGCTTGTTTGACCTTTCATCAGCACATGTAATTTTAGAAAATGAAGACAATATTGCATAGACGTTTATCTGAGTTCTTGTAAGCAAACTTATCCTGCATTTTGGAGTTGAGTGTAAATGAACTCAAAGAGGAAGCATGAGTAACTAGGAAAATTTTACTTTACCATATTGTTTTCATACCATTACTTGAAATGGTTGCCGACTTTTGCATATTTGGGAGTACGTAGAAAAATGTGTTTTCATATAGTTTTCATGTTATTAGAGTTGCTGAATTTGCATGGTTTTGTGTGTAATTCCAAGAAATACTAAGGTGTGCGCAGTTTATCATATTGTTTTGGTGCCCATAGCAGTCGAGTGACTTGAATGTCACTCCTGTAGCCGATTTGGGTATCCCAGCAGTACTCTGGAGAAAGCACCCTGCTGGGTTTGTGCAGCCACAGGTATTTGTTTAGGTGGCTTTCATCGTGCCACAAAGCCTCCACGTTATTTTGTTTATCCTCCATGATGTTTTGGTAGCAGGCCTCAACCAGAGATTTTACGCTTTTCCATGAACCTCCAAAGACAGCAGCGTGATAGTAGAAATCCCCGGTTTCCATGTAAGCCTTGGATTTCGGGTTTCGGTCATAAGTATAGAAACTCTTTGGAAGGTGGTAGTAGTAGGCATGGAGCAGAGCCACAGAGTCTCCCAGAGCCTCTGAGCCAAATCTCCCAGTGAACACCTGATCTACATCGAAGCAGAAGACATGCGTGGAGTGGTGGCGAATATCAGACTCTATGACATCTGATATCGCCTTCATTCGCATCATCGAAATGTCCTGCCATCTTGAGTGCCGTTGCACTTTGATCACTTTCAAGGTTCGCTGAGGACTGAGATCGATGTGCGGGACCTTCTCTGGCATGTCTGTAAATACGTAGTAGGACACAGGCAAACCCACCATAAAGTGGTGTTCTGAGGAGTTCAGAAAGGTCTCGAGGTATTCGTCCAAGTACCTTTGGTGATAGTGGAGACAAAGAGAGTTCATGCTTTATTTCACAGTCTAAAACAGTTAGACGAATAGAGCACAAATATACAGACTAAATGGCAATTAGAAGACCAGGATGTATTTCAAACAGTCGTACTAATGTGAAAACAAACCTTCCCACAGCAAACACTGTTAGAGCAACAGAGGATCCTTCCTTCTTGTGGTTCTGGTCGTAATGTTTAGAGTCAAACATCCCCTCCCAGATAATAGGAGCTTTCCAAGTTGTGCATGTTTGAACGTCAGTTCGAGACCTGAAGTGGAATGAAAACAGTTAAACCGGTCACAGTTAAGTTAGGACTTCCTGTGGTGGTTTTATCTGGGTTTTTTTGTTGTTGTTTTTTTAAACAAAACTACAGATGTGGTAAGGCCTTGTTTGTGATAATGATCAACTACAACTGGCAGTTTCTCTTTGCCAGTGTAAAATGGACTGAACAGTCCTCAGAACAATGGTAAAAGAAGTCAGTGAAGATCAGATAAGGAGAACTGTAAGCTTTCAAAACTGCGAAAGTTTCTTTCCATTTCAAAGATCATCAGTTCAAACAGTTATACATAAGCATTATTTAGATGTTGTGGCAGTAAGGATGGACCCAACCACATATTTCACTCTTTCAACACTTTTCTTTATTTCGGTTATCGTCTCTTACGACTCTCAGCTGTAGCTTTTCAGCTGCCAGCCACATAACACATTCAACAACAACAATAACAATAACTCCTCAGGTCCTGGCACGTTTAATAGGGGAGGTGTGATGAGCTGATCGAGCTCAGATGTGTCCACCTCCCCCCCGCAGCTGCACCATGAACCACACACACCGCCACAGATGTGTCACTAGTTCTGTAAGAAAACCAAATCACCCTCAGATGAGTGGAAACTGGTCATAATGTTATTTTGGGCTCAAGCATGGCATGAACTGGAAACTGCTGGGACATCAACGGCACTGTTTACAGTGAATTGAGTTTTATATCATCATGGACTGAGAGGAGACTACTAGAATTGCTACCATCAAGCTCAACTGAAATTTCAAGCATAGTAGTGGTAGCATCATGCTGTGGGGCCATTTTGCTGCTAGTGGTACTCAGATATTGTACGAATTAGATGGAATCATAAAGAAGGAGGACTACCTAAATTAAATCAACAGCTGTACAGTTGAAATTTGGACATAATTAGGTGTTTCAGCAGGACAATAATCCTAAAGCCACATCAAAGCTGGTTTTGGAATAGATAAAGCAGGCTAACATTAAACTTTCTGCAATGTACTTCCCAAAGCCCCAACCTCAAACGTATTGAAAATGTGCTTATGCTTAACAAGAACTAATTTAAATAAAATTACTAATTCTGCCAAGAAGAATGCTCAAATATCCAAATTATACCAGACGCCTGCTAATGGGAACCAAAAGTGTCTGAGTGAGGTGCAGTTTGCTACGGGACATTTAATCCAGTGTTAGTGGGGGTGTATGCATACCTTTTACTAGTGTAGATTAGAGAAAATCCAAAGTAATTTCAAACTAGTTCATCCAAGTCTTTAAAGGTGTGTGCTATACAATTATTCCACCCTGGAAAATCAGTTCAAAACATTTCTAACATTCCTCCGTGAATCGCTACCTTATCGTGGTGGAGGGGTTTGTGTGTCCCAGGGATCCCAGGGGCTATGTTGTCTGGGGGCTTTTGCCCCCTGGTAGGGTCTCCCATGGCAAATTGGTCCTGGGTGAGGGACCAGACAAAGGGTTACCGGGGCCCCGCCCTGGAGCCAGGCCCGGGGAGGGTGCCCGAGGGCGAGCGTCTGGTGGCCGGGCCTTAGTCCATGGGGCCCGGCCGGGCACAGCCCGAAGAGGAGACATGGGCCCATCCTCCTGCAGGCCCACCACCCGCAGGAGGCGCCATAGGGGTCGGGTGCATTGCGTGTTGGGCGGCGGCCAGGAGCGGAGGCCCTGGCGGACTGATCCCCGGCTGCCAAGACTGGCAATAGGGACATGGAATGTCACCTCTCTAGTGGGGAAGGAGCCTGAGTTAGTGCGTGAGGTTGAGAGGTACCGGCTAGATATAGTCGGGCTCACCTCTACGCATGGCTTGGGCTCTGGAACCAGTCTCCTGGAGAGGGGCTGGACTCTGTCTCAGTCTGGAGTTGCCCCTGGTGAGAGGCGGCGGGCTGGGGTGGGTATTTTAATATCCCCTCAGCTTGCTGCCGGTACGTTGGGGTTTTTCCCGGTGGATGAGAGGGTTTGTTCCCTGCGCCTTAGGGTCGGGGAACGGGTCCTGACTGTCATCTGCGCTTATGCGCCGAGTGGCAGTTCAGAGTACCCAGCCTTCTTAGAGTCCCTGGGGGGGTGTGCTGGAAGGTGCCCCACCTGGAGACTCTGTTGTCCTGCTGGGAGACTTCAATGCTCACGTGGGTAACAACAGCGAGACCTGGAGGGGCGTGATTGGGAGGAACGGCCTCCCTGATCTGAATCCGAGCGGTGTTTTGTTATTGGACTTCTATGCAAATCACAGTTTGGCCATAACGAACACCTTGTTCGAACATAAGAGTGTCCATAAGTGCACGTGGCACCAGGACGCTCTAGGCCACAGGTCGATGATCGATTTTGTAATCATATCACCAGACCTGCGACCATATGTTCTGGACACTCGGGTAAAGAGAGGGGCTGAGCTGTCAACTGATCACCACCTGGTGGTGAGTTGGATCAGGTGGCGGGGGAGGACGCTGGACAGACCCGGTGCACCTAAACGCGTAGTGAGGGTGTGCTGGGAACATCTAGCAGAGGCCCCAGTCCGCGAGATCTTCAACGCACACCTCCGGCAGAGCTTCAACAGCATTCCGAGGGAGACTGGGGACATTGAGTCCGAATGGACCATGTTCAGCGTCTCCATCGCCGGTTGCTGCATTGAGCTGCGGCCGCAAGGTGGTTGGTGCCTGCCGTGGTGGTAATCCCCAACCAAATGGTGGACACCAGAGGTGAAGGGAGCCACCAGGCTGAAGAAGGAGTCCTATCGGGCTTGGTTAGCCTGTGGGACTCCGGAGGCAGCCGACAGGTATCGACAGGCCAAGCGGAATGCGGCTAGTTCAAAGGGGCAGGTCCAGCCAAAGCCATTCATTCTAGCAATCAGTAGTTTTCTGATGAGGCAGCAGGCTCTCCAGGGCAGAAACAATGTTCTTATTTTTCTCCTTCTCCCTGAGGCTCTTCCACTTTAAGCTGGGTCCTTTTTATTCCTGTCTCTCTGTAAATAGTTATATTTTATATATTTATGTTTAATGTTTTTCTGTTTGAGCATCTTAATATTATTTCAAATAAATTTTTGTAATGACTAATGTGTAAAGCATCCTTTATGCCTCTGCTCTGCTCTCCACAGTGAATAGAGAAGGGAGACTCTCTCTTCAAACGCTAGATCGACAGCTGCCATCTTGCAAACATACCGTCTGGCACTACTTCCTCCCACATTTCCGCTTCACGCGCATGAAAATTGCATATTTTAAAGTGCGACCAGTTCGCTTTGGACGTGCTTCGAGGTGTGAATGTGCACGCGACCAGCTAGGGGCGTCTGGCGCTTTTCGGTTGTGTCTATCGCGTTCGGTGTAAACGCACCCTAAGACTTCTACGTCAAGCAAAATTTATGCCATCTTAATTATCTGAGTCCTATTATAGGACAAATAAACAGCCTTCCTTGCAGCCCTTTTATTCTGTGACACACAGTTTACAACAACAACCATTGTAAAACCACCTGTGGTGTGTCAGGCCCTTTATGTGTGTATGCATGTGCGAGTGTGTTTGTGAATGTGGGTGTTTATGTGATCTCCTGCTCACACCCTGTATATTGCTTAACTCCTCTTTAACAGTCTAACCATACACAAACAGGTCATAAATGGCAAGAAGTAAACATCCTCACTAAATAAGGACAGAAAAACAACCTTCCCATAGGATGTCCCTGTAGTTAAACACTATAGCCTCCCCCACTATTCAACAGGCTGCGGAGGGGGTCAGAAACAAGGGAGTGTCTTTGATCATATAGTTTGAACTAAGACTTAATAATGTAAGTACAATAATGGCAGCATTTAACAATTTGACTCTAACAACATCTATTGCAGCTTCCACATTTTATGGCTATAAGGAAGCTTAAGTGATGATTCCCAAAATATAATACTGTTCATCTGGATGCAGTGTTTTCAGTGGGAGAAACATTTCGTCACTCATCCGAGTGACATCTTTAGTCTCAGCTGCAGGGTCACTTCAGGTTTCCCCAGCCTCATAAAGAGTACATTTACATAATGATTGAAACTAGCACCACTGGTGAACAATGGGCCGTGAGGTCAGTTTTATTGTCAATAATATGCAAATTATCATGCCCACCGTTGGTCAATGGCCATGAGTACCATTCACAGAGAGTTGGGGAATGGCTGCAATAACAAGCTGTAAGCTGGTGAAAGATGCATCCTTGATTTAGAGATGATCTTTTCCTTTTCACATAAATGGCCACATTGATGCTTCACTCAAACCAGCGTTTGTGGTACCCCAGCATTTATGGTACTCATGGCTATTAATCAATGACCATTGATCAATGGTCATTAAAACGCCACGTCCAGATGAACAAAATCAAGTTTTGGGGATTTCGCTACCTGAATGATTGAGCAGTTATTCAATACATGTTCTTATGCTTAATTTGGTATAATTTCTGAAATCTACAGTAATTCTAACACTTTAAAAATACAAATTGTATTCAGTATCCTTTGTAGGGGACAGTAAGACTTTAAAAAAAGCAGAGGTGAGACACAAAGGATTTTACTTCAAATTGGATAGTGGGAGTCAGATGTGTAGGTGTCAGGGGATGAGGTGGAGGAGTCCCAGTTATTAGAGCAGGAAGGTGAGAGCTCAGAGGACATACGAGAAGCCTGAGCAAAGGACAAAGCGACCACACCCACCATCCATTATGGATAAGAAGCAATTTGTAAGTTAAAACTTTGACGGTTTCCTGTTTTGTTTTTTTTTCGGGTGTTAAATCACAATATGTAGAAGAAATAGAGACCACAAAAAAATGTGGAATACACAATCAGCTATAAGTCATATTTACTCTATTTATATAATCAATAATATAGTGTTAAAAGTACACTGAACTGCACCTCTCCTTACTTTCTAAATACAGTTTCAAACTATTTAAATTCAGTTGAAAGAATTTTTAAACAGGAACCATGAAAACAAACAATGCTGGCCACAAAAGTCTCGAGAGGATCTGGTGAGATCAGACAGTAGCTAGGCAACCAGGTTTTTGAAAAAAGAAAAAAAAAAGCAGCACACAAACCAGAGAGAGTTACTCATCTCTGAAGGCGCCTTTAAACCACAACTCAGATACCAGGGGGCCATTCATGCAATAGTCTTGCTTGTTTTACAGTTTAAAAGAAATGATAAGGGGAGGAAGACAGAACAAAGGTGTGCTGTGGAAGTGTGTGGTATTCAGGCACGCACCACCTTCAGTGGGAGACTGCGGCACCCACGGTGTGGGACGGAGAGATTTCGCAGGTCTTTCCTCCCCACTGCTGTCAGACTCCACAATAAAGACTTTGACTGATCTAACACACACATCCACACATGTGCAATAATACTAATGTGCAATAATCCTTTCTGGCATCGTTGTATTTTTACTCAGTTGTATATAGCATTTGTATTCTATTTTTATCTTATTGTATATTTTATTCTATTTTATTCTACTGTATATAGTATTTTATTCTATTCTGTACAGTTGTGTACTGTATTTATTCTTATCTTATTTTATTCTAATTTTTCCTTCACAACTTTTGCACTGTCCACTTCCTGCTGTGACAAAACAAATTTCCCACGTGTGGGACTAATAAAGGTTATCTTATCTTATCTTATTTAAACCTTTATTTCGAATATGATGCAGACAGTTCAGTCATGGATGTCACAAACCTTCTTCACCCTCTTTCCTTTGCACATCTCGTCTCTAACTTTGTCACCAAACCATTCAACCCAACCTGGCTCTCTGATGTAGTCATTTCCATTCTTCTCCATTCTGCTCAATCAAAATGCTGACCGCTGGATGAGCAATTTATACCCCAAGACACTGCTGCGCTCCATAGTTTATCAAAAGGTTTAATTTAAAAACAAACAAAACAAACAAACAAAAAAAATGTGTGTGTAGGCACAAAAAGTTCAGTTTGTCCATTTCATAAGGATGAGATTAACATTGAGTCTGAACTAGCACTACTGTCTGTGGAAAAGGTGAGACCTGTATGATGAGAACAGCCTAATCCAACAGTAAACCTAGTCTGCATGAGAGCTGCCGTGGGGGTGTTGTTACAGGTAAACACACATCTTAAAGGGATTAAAGTTTAACCTGTTAAAACAAAGTAAATACCCAAGGAGGAGTTTTGTCTGTTACTGTGTTTTGGGTTTAACATGTAGCTTTACAACATATGAGAACAAGTTTATGGTGTTTGAGGCCAGAAACACTGAGACTTAAGTGAAACAGTAACGGTAGCACCTTGGTTGCCAAAATGAAATGTCTTGATGGTCTTACCAAAAGTCGAGGCTGACATCAACGCTGTTGTCCAGGGTTGGCAGCTTTCCATGTTCCAGTGTGCATTTTTCCATGGGTAGGAAACCTATGAAAATACTGATATCAAAAGCATTTTATAGTTTCTTTTTTTAAATGCCATCATAACAATGACAATATGTAATACTCAGGGGTGAGTTAAAAATTTACTGTCAGCACCTTGTTTCATTAATGTAATCTAGTCTATATTTAGAAATAAGAAACAGAATTAAGGTTGTTTTATTGAAAGGAACATTTTGGATAACATTTAGCTGTAATATGTATAATGGTATTTCTGTCATTTACCTAACAACAGTGATTCAAACAGAGTGGACACAAAAAAAGTCAGCCACATATTTCAAAAGCAACGAAATCTACATCTCCAAAACGATGGTCCCTGTTGGATCCACATGATTGTGTTGCAGGAGTGCCATTTTAGGCTGAATTAAACTGACAGCTGAGTAAGACATTTTTATTAGACTTTTTTTTTTTTTTTTTTTTTTTTTTAAGATACTCACTTCACAGTTGGACATGTGAAGTAGAGAGCACAGAGTGCAGCCGGAACCCAAAGCAAACATTTCAGCGTGCACTTTGTCTTCTGGAAGAATCTGCGGGTGAAACGTTCAAAGATTAACCATAAATACTGAGACTGAATTTCAATTTTACTTTCAATAACTGGGCAGATGTGTTACTGAACTGGCAAAGATGACACAAACAGTAAACAATAATGGGTTTTTTAATACCTCATAGTTGACAGTCCTTCAATTTCACCAGACAACACTGAGAAATAACCTGAGAAAAGACAGAAAAAGGTGGCTGTGGGTTTGGTTGAATTGGCAACTCTGACATTATTCCTAAACTTTGCTATAACTATTACCCAGAGAACAGCATCAGCATGAGAAACCGATCTTTTCTAAACATTTTGCATATTTGGTACTCTTAAATGTTTAAGATCAAAGATACCAGCACCACACCTGGATCCTGCATCCTTTTGCCTAGGAATCTGCAGGACTTTGCACCTATGCAATTAATCATTCATATGAACATGCATCAGGGTTTGTTTATCTCAAGCCTTAGTCACACAGGCCTACAGACCATTGGCAACCGCCTGGAAACTTCTGTTGCTAAGTAAGGCTCACCAGCTACTTGCTGAATGATAATGAAAACTGAGAGGCCCCTTTCTAAAATGTGTTGGTTGCTGCGGTAAGGCACTACAGTCTGTCTACTTTCTTCTTTTTGTGCTGCATTTTCACAGTTTCACTTGCCGCCTGCAAGTTATTGCAAACAAATTGCCACCTTGCATGAAAACTACAGGCAACGCTGGCAACCTGCATGGAATCAAACACAAGGTGGTTTCCAGTCCTTCATCCTTTGCAAGCCGGCCTTAGGTGGCCCTGAGTGGAAATACAGAATTTTGCACTTCTGTGTTGTCGCTCATCATACAACAGGTGTCATTAATGCCAGCCTCAAGTCTCATTTAGTCCTGGGAAAACGCATGATTCCCTGCATTCCTGCCTCTCTGCCTAAGGATTGGATGACTTCCAATTTCTTGCCACTGAACTCAGCTAAAACTGAACTCCTTGTATGCTGCATTTTTAATGTTTATTATTCTCTTCTCATTCTTTTCTCTCATTTTAAGTGTTTTGTCATCTTTTAATACTGACATTTTTTGGTAAATTAAAAGATCAGATCGGAATCAGGTGTTTTCAACCTGTGAGATGACAGGCTTGTGTGAGAAGGCATTCTGTTTTTATTTAACAAACTCAGATCTTTAGAAAACATTGAAAGGAAATACATCATAGCATTAAGAATTGCTCCGTGGCACCGTGGTGTTGCAGCTTACATTAATAGCCAAAACATCCCTGCTTCAAGTCTGGACACAATCCACTTGTGGATGTACCAGCTGGTGTAAAAAAAAAATAAATAAAAAATAAAAAAAAAAAAAATATATATAATCAACAGAACAACCTATTAATGCTGTGTAAATGCATATGCTATGAGTGTGTATGAACGGACTGCAAGCAGGAAATTCCTGTTTTCCAAAACAACAACCTTTGCTTATCTGAAACATTTTAAAGATAACATGGATTGGAGTCTTTGCTGATGTATGGTTTGGTTTGGGAATATTGCATCTGGAGCCACGGAGGCTCACCATCCTTACAGGAGCAAATTATTCTACTCTGCTTACTTTTCCTCCCAGACTAAGACTTTTAAAAGTTTCTTTTCGCATTAAAGTTAAACTTTTAACACCATCTTTTCTTAAGGTGAATTCCTCAAAGATTCCCAATCACGATTCTAAAACACATTTTTCCTCAAAGTGTTTAAACACATGCTGGTTAAATATTAAATTCAAGATTAATCGTATGCTGTGCCCATAAAGACTTGTAAAGAAGGTAACTGAACACTGGACTTGCTGAGCACAAAAGATATGTTAACAACCACGTGTCTAAAAAGAGATAATTCACCAGCTGTTTTAAAAGCATGACCCCGTACAAAAGTTGCAAATAAAAAGGAAATGTGTTGTTTATAATCTGCACTCATAGTCAACTTTTCTAGTGTCTAGTGAAATCCTTAATCCATGTCTGCAACCAAAGGAAGGGGAAAAAAAACTCTCTCCTGCTTGACAGACATGTTTGTACTTTTGTAACTGCGGCTACATTTCTGTAGGCGTGTACTGGGGTTGTAATTAGTAGCAGTAGTGCATAGTGGTTCATGATCGTGTTTTAAAGTAGCTTGTGCTGTGGCCGGTGAGATGTTACGCATTGTTTAAAGATTCCTTTGAACGTGTCCCGGCCTGAACAGTTACGACACAGCTGCAGGTTGTTTGTTTTCTCTCAGTAATGATATAAAATTAATTATAAAATTAAAAAGCAAGACCTGTAATTTCATTGCAGGATTTCTATTTCAATTTTTTTTTCTTAAGAGACGTTTTAATTTGTTTAAACTCCTTGTGATATCAGCATTTACTGCTGGTGAACGTGCAAGAAGAGGTCAAATTACGTCCAACTGGAAAATTAATGAGAATTCATCGTTAAGGTTGGCACGACCTAAAAGCACTAAAATTTATCTTGAGTTTAGGTAAAGAAAAAAAGCTTCCTATAAGGAACCAAGATGAAAATAAATGTACTTCTACCCTACCTGCGAGTCGGCGACGCCCTTAAATACAAACGAGAAAAAACAAAACAAAAAAAAAAACAACAGGCTACCAGTTCAGGAGGAAGATTCGTTGTAGCGTTGTGGCTCACTGAAGAGCCTCCCCGCTCACAGGTAAAATTGGCTCAGGGAGTGGCTCAATTTAAAGGAAAAGCAACGTATATCTCCTCTTTCCTTTACAGAGATGGCTGCTTCACAGCGTCTAGCTACAATAGAAAGCTTAAGCGTTAAACCAGCAGTGAAGAGTGCAGCGAACTATTTTAAGCCGAATTATAACTAATTTCATATGAAATTAGTTATAATTCGGCTTAAAATAGTTCATATGAAATTAGTTATAATTCGGCTTAAAACTACGTAATTTTAGAGACAGGTGCAAAGTGCACAAATATTGAAGCATATTTATGGAAATACGGAAAATATGGGAAATGCAGCCATGCAAACGTCCAAGTAAGTCGATATTTTAGATATCTGCGCATTGCACAGGGGAAAAATACTATATAAATAAAGCTGCCTTGCTTTGTTTTACCTAAAACGAAATTTTGAAATAAGGATGGCAACTTCTTCAGTGGTGGAAACAAACTTCCATGCTTTGAAATCTCCCTGTAGATGCACGAAGAGAGACGTTTTCACATATTTCGTTTCTCCAGCGTCAAAAGTCTGTTGCCAGCCCTGTACTCAGAGGTTCCTTGCCCCCGCAGTTTTATTTTCTTCCATCTTCTACAAATATCCACAGCTGTGACTCCACGTGGCTCGTTAGTGGATGTAATCACGTCTTTCTTCTTCTGTCTGCTTATGGGCAAAAATACCTCCTCAGTGTCGCCTGTGACACTCAATCCTTTCTTTTATCATAGAAGTGCGAACAACGACGGAACTAAAGGCGAGCCACTGCGCGCAGCCATTACGCACTGCTGTGTGGCTCATGTTACCTGTTATCTTTAATTCAACAGAAGGTGCTGTAGGCTACAACACATTAAAGATGTAAAAATTGTTATCTGTAGGGTAACAAAGCGTGAAAAACTATTTTCTCACGACACTAAATTATATTTTTTATCTTCTTGCTTGTCTTTACCGCGTTGGATTTTCTCTCCAGTTTACAGATCTCAGCCTCTCTGACAGGTCAAATAAAGTAATAGCCGCCAGAAAAATTCAGGGATTTATTCTATTATATTGCAATTCTGAAACAAATGAACAACTATTCAAATAAAGAGTGAAGAACAGTGATTACCTGTAGTTTTAGAGATGGCAGGAAATCGCAGTCTGCCTCAGTGGCTGGTGCGGAAAACTACATGACAGGAGTGCCATAAAATGCCTTTGTGTTTCCGTGTCTGTAGTTCATGAAGAAGATAGCCTAAATTAAGAATACCGCAATGATGAGGCGTTGTATTTGATCATGTGTTGTATTATCTCAAAGATCTGGAGATGAAGCTTAAACTAAAACTTAACAATGGTCCACATACTGATCACAAACACATTTTCAGTAACACATTTTCAGTAGATTACTCACAGAGGCAAGTAAGTGCAATTGCGTGTACTTAAACTATGTTCCTTGCTTTCAGGCTGATAGATATGTAGCTGGGGTGGCTGTAGGCTAGATGGCAGTGCCAGTCACCTACTACTCAGAAGGTCGGTGGTTTGATCCTTGTCTGCATGCCAGCCCAGCTCACTTCTTATATACAATAGCAACTTTCACCACATTCAGGAGGGCTAAACTTTTAAACGAATTGTGAGTTCAGTAGCATGTTATTTTAAAGTGTAACCTTTCTGAAGGGGACAAACAACAATACAAACTCCAACAGCATTCTTCATGACTTTTGACAGTGAATAATGACAAGCACAGAATAATTTATAACAGTTATTTCCAAAGTTGTTAAGAGTGCTGTAGCCCACTAAAAAAAACAAAAATTCCCATGGGGCCCACCAAAGCTTAAATATTTGCTATTATCAAAATACAAGAGAAAGTGCTGCATCTCATTAAAAATTTCATTTATAAAAAAATAAAAAATAAACATAAACAACACAAACTGTTGGCTATAAATTGCTAATGCTCCCCAGTCACATTTAAGTTGTTAAGATCAATGTGTGACCCAACTGCCACTGGCACAAAATCTTCAATACAAGGGCATTAAATTTAGTTCAGTCATGATTAATATCACAGACTAACCACCTCCTATTATCAGTTTCTGCTATTACTGGTGAACAAACTGCCCCAGGGCCTCCTCCTGGTGGGACATGCCCGGAACACCTCACCCAGGAGTCATCCTTGTCAGATGCCCAACCCTACCTCAACTGGCTCCTTTCGATGTGGAGGAGCAGTGGCTCTGCTCAGAGCCCCTAATGGATGGCTGAACTCCTCACCCCATCTCTAAGAGAGAGGCCAGCCACCCTTAGGAGAAAGCTCATTTCCACCACTTGTATCCGCTATCTCGTGCTAGGTGAGGGTGGGGAAAGATTGACCGGTAAATCAAGAGCTTTGCTTTTACGCTCAGCTCTCTCTTCACCACAATGGACCAGTACAGCGTCCACATCAATGCAGCACCAATCCATCAGTTGATCTCCCATTCCCCTCTCCCCTCACTCATGAACAAGACCCAGAGATACTTAAAACCACATTATTCCTCCTGTAGCGGAGGTTCGACTAACAGATGGACACTCCTTTTCATTACCCTGGCACAGAGTTTCCTGGGAAGGCTGATGAGTATGATTCCCCTATAGTTAGAGCACAGCCTCCAGTCCCACTTCTTAAAGATGGGACTCACCACTCTGGTCTGCCAGTCCAAAGGTACCACTCCTGATTTCCATGCAACATTGCAGAGGTGTTTCAACCAAGACAACCCTACAACATCCAGAGCCTTCAGAAACTCAGGGCGAACTTCATCCACCCTAGGGGCCCTGCCACCAAGGAGTTGTTTAACTGCCTCAGTGACCTCACCCCCAGTTATGGACGAGTCTTTCTGCTGATCACCTGGACTCTGCTCCCTCTACGGAAGATGTGTCAGTGGGATTAAGAAGGTCCTCGAATCACAAAATGCAGTTAGAACATTCTGTACAATAGATGGCGTACACAGTTGGGTATCTCTTGTATTAAAAGACTAGAAAACAGCAAAAACATGACATTATGGAGCATTCCATTCAGTCAGATCAGCTTAACACACAGAAGAGCTTAAAATTTCCCATGACATTCCTCCTTTATCATCATTTATTGATCACATAGGTACAACGTCTTTACAAAGACACAAACAATATATTTAAAAAAACAACAACAACAACAACAACAAAAAAACAGACAATCTAACTAGGTTCAATCTAGGTCATCTGTGAGTCATACGGAAAGCAAACGGATGTTTTCATGCAGAATAGGCAGCTTTAATGTGTAGGAGTTGTTAGAAGAATCAAAACAGAGACAAAACACATACATCTGACTCTTCAAAATTATTTTGGCTCATGGGCCCTATGCATCCCACTATGATGTTCAGTGGGTCAGTCCAGCGAAACTCAACTTTAATGTAAGGCCTGGTGGCCAGAAGGCAGCATGGAGCCAAATGCAAGACAATGCGAAGGCAAGGATAGCTTCTCACTAGTTTATTGTGTATATACACAATTAACAGTGACATGGTGTGAATTTAGGAGCCATGATTCGTTCGTGTGACCTGCAATGAGTCTCTGGGGGGAAGGGACACTGCAACAGAAGGAGAGATCTGTTAGTGGTCGAGACAGTAAACAGTAACACTGGAATGGAGAGTGGCTTGAGTTTCCAGGCGAGAAGCCGTGATGAGGAAATCTGAGTGAGTGTCCAGGAGCAAGCAATTTCCAACCTGTTTTCCAGGTGCAATAGGAGCCGGTGGCAGGAGGAAAGGCAGGTGAGACGGTGAAACTCCAGAGAAGCGTGATGCCAAACAGGTGAGTAATCCTGAGGGTGAGATCAGTAGAGTCAGAGTAAACATAGTTGCCACTACCCTGCGGAGGGGTTGGAAACTCTCAATTCATTCTGAAGGTAGTGAATAGCTTGTGTTACAATTGTGAGATTACCCTGTGTCATGTGTGTGTGCTTTAGGTGTGGTGCAATTTCAAACGTCAGCTAAGCAAGAGTAGGTGCACATTTCTCATGTGCCTCCACCCCAGCCCCATGCTAATCATCAGTAGTGTTGTCCCTGCTGCAATTCCTAGCCCAATATCACCACCTTAAAAAGATGTCCGAGTCATTTTATCCTGTTTTGTAGCCACCTCTTCCTCCGAGCTTGATACATGGTGCTCATATGGAGCTCTTTTTCCTTTTCCTTCTTCTGATGGGGTTTGAGTTTAATGTCAACATCAAAGGCAGGATGCCTGACCTTTATAGTTTGGCCTCTTGGAAAGACAGCTTCTCTTGACCTCTGCTGCTATCTCCTCTCGGAGAACCCAGGTCTGCAGTTCGGTCAGTACCACTGTGCACGGTGAACACTTCAGTCAGATGAGCTTAATGCTCCTGAACAGGATTATCATCCTTTAATTTGCCTGCAGAGATTTTTGCATTGTCCATGAGTGGAGGAAATTCCTTCTGCAACTCATTACATAGGGATGCTACTGTGATCCTATAGGCCTGATTATTGTTATATCCCAATCATGATGCTGTCTGTTAACATCTCCTGTAGGACATGTGCCTGAAATTTCTGCCCAGTCTCCCTCTCCCAACTTTATAACCAGCAGGTGCCTCAGCTCTGCCATGGAGTCTGAACATGTTTTTTTTTTTCTTTTTATTCTTAAGGCGATTGTACAGCTTATAGCATCATTTTCTTTTCAACCAAACTGTTCTCCTACATTTCAGCCTTTTGACAAATTAGTTGGGTTTCGAACATTTCTTACTCAAACGTCTTTCTTAACCCATAAAAGCAGTATGTTTCTCTGGATATCAATGAATCGATGATATGCTACTGTCATGAAATGAACATGATGGGATGCATCCATGAGGCGTTGTGGGTGGAAAAACTGTTTGCTTTAAGTTTAAATCCTGTGTGTCCCTGGAGTTTGCCTGGATTGTCAATTGTTGTTAGCTGTAGACAGCGAGCTCTCTTATTTCAGTTGCTCTGGGAGTGTTCGAAATACAAATGAGTGGTGAATGTACTTAATCAGAAGTGCCAGGACAGACTTAAGAGCAACTGGAAAAGTCACATCTCAAATTCAATTCAATTCAATTCAATTCAATTTTATTTATATAGCGCCAAATCACAACAATCGCCTCAGGGCGCTTTATATTGTACAGTAGATTGTACAATAATAGATACAGAAAAAAACCCAAAATCATATGACCCCCTATGAGCAAGCACTTTGGCGACAGTGGGAAGGAAAAACTCCCTTTTAACAGGAAGAAACCTCCGGCAGAACCAGGCTCAGGGAGGGGCGGGGCCATCTGCTGCGACCGGTTGGGGTGAGAGAAGGAAAACAGGATGAAAGACATGCTGTGGAAGAGAGACAGAGATTAATAACAGATATGATTCAATGCAGAGAGGTTTATTAACACATAGTGAGTGAGAAAGGTGACTGGAAAGGAAAAACTCAATGCATCATGGGAATCCCCCGGCAGCCTACTCCTATTGCAGCACAACTAAGGGAGGATTCAGGGTCACCTGGTCCAGCCCTAACTATACACTTTAGCAAAAAGGAAAGTTTTAAACCTAATCTTAAAAGTAGAGATAGTGTCTGTCTCCCAAATCCAAACTGGAAGCTGGTTCCACAGAAGAGGGGCCTGAAAACTGAAGGCTCTCCCTCCCATTCTACTTTTAAATACTCTAGGAACAGCAAGTAGGCCTGCAGTGCGAGAGCCAAGTGCTCTAATAGGGTGATATGGTACTACAAGGTCATTAAGATAAGATGGGACCTGATTTTTTTAAGACCTTGTATGTGAGGAGCAGGATTTTGAATTCAATTCTGGATTTAACAGGAAGCCAATGAAGGGAAGCCAAAACAGGAGAAATATGCTCTCTCTTTCTAGTCCCTGTCAGGACTCTTGCTGCAGCATTTTGGATTAACTGAAGGCTTTTCAGGGAGGTTTTAGGACAGCCTGATAATAATGAATTACAGTAGTCCAGCCTGGAAGTAATAAATGCATGAACTAGTTTTTCAGCATCACTAAGAGACAGGATATTTCTAATTTTAGAGATACTGCGCAAATGGAAGAAAGCAGTCCTACATATTTGTTTAATATGTGCATTGAAGGACATGTCCTGGTCAAAAATGACTCCAAGGTTCCTCACAGTGTTACTGGAGGCCAAGGTAATGCCATCCAGAGTAAGAATCTGATCTGCTTAGATACCATATTTCTAAGGTTTTCAGGGCCGAGTACAATAACCTCAGTTTTATCTGAATTAAGAAGCAGAAAGTTAGCGGCCATCCAGGTCTTTATGTCTTTAAGACATTCCTGCAGTTTAAGTAATTGGTGTGTGTTATCTGGCTTGATGGACAGATAGAGTTGGGTGTCATCAGCATAGCAGTGGAAATGTATACTATGTCTTCTAATGATACTGCCTAGGGGAAGCATGTATAATGTAAACAGAATTGGTCCTAGCACTGAACCCTGTGGAACACCATAATTGACCTTAGTGTGTGAAGAGGACTCTCCATTTACATGCACAAATTGGAGTCTATTAGATAGATATGATACAAACCACTGCAGTGCAGTACCTGTAATACCTACTGCATGTTCTAATCGCTCTAATAGGATATTATGGTCAACAGTATCGAACGCTGGACTGAGGTCTAGCAGGACAAACACAGAGATGAGTCCACTGTCAGAGGCCATAAGAAGATCATTTGTAACCTTCACTAAAGCTGTTTCTGTGCTGTGATGAGCTCTGAAACCTGACTGAAACTCTTCAAATAAGACTTTCCTCTGCAGATGATCTGTTAGCTGTTTGACTACTACTCTTTCAAGGATTTTTGATATGAAAGGAAGGTTGGAGATTGGCCTATAATTAGCTAAGAGAGCTGGGTCTAGAGATGGCTTTTTAAGTAAAGGTTTAATTAGAACCAGCTTGAAGGCCTGTGGTACATAACCGATTATTAGAAATGGGTTGATTGAAGAAGATTTAAGATTGAAGCATTAATTAATGGCAGGACTTCTTTGAGCAGTTTTGTAGGAATGGGGTCTAAAAGACACGTTGATGGTTTGGAGGAAGTAATTATTGAAGTTAACTCAGAAAGATCAATTGGAGAAAAAGAGTCTAAATGAATATCAGTGATACTGAAAGTAGCTGTTGATAATATTACATCTGTGGGATGATTATTGGTAATTTTTTCTCTAATGATTAAAATTTTATTTGTGAAGAAGTTCAAGAATTCATTACTAGTTAATGCTAAAGGGATGGTTGGCTCAACAGTGCTCTGACTTTTTGTCAGCCTGGCTACAGTGCTGAAGAGAAACCTGGGGTTGTTCTTATTTTCTTCAATCAGTGACGAATAGTAAGATGTTCTGGCTTTGCGGAGGGCTTTCTTATAAAGCAACAAACTATTTCTCCAGGCTAAATGATGATCCTCTAAATTTGTGACACGCCATTTCCTCTCCAGTTTACGAGTTATCTGCTTTAGGCTACGTGTTTGAGAATTATACCACGGAGTCAGGTACTTCGGATTTGAGGCCTTAGTTTTCACAGGAGCTACAGTATCCAGAGTCGTACGTAGTAAGGAGGTAAAATTATTAACAAGATAATCAACCTCTGTTGGCATAGCGTTCAGATAGCTGCTCTGCTCTGTGTTGGTACAGGGCATTGAAGATGATAACAGTGGGTGGATTATATTCTTAAACTTAGTTACAGCACTTTCAGAAAGACATCTACTGTGATAAAGTCTACTCTCCACTGCTGTGTAATCAATTATTGTAAATGTAAATGTTATCAGGAAATGATCAGACAGCAGAGGGTTTTCAGGAAACACTGTTAAATGTTTAGTTTCTATGCCATATGTTAAAACAAGATCTAGAGTGTGATTAAAGTGGTGGGTTCTTTAACATTTTGAGAGAAGCCAATTGAGTCTAATAACAG
Source organism: Oreochromis aureus (assembly GCF_013358895.1). Classification (NCBI taxonomy): domain Eukaryota; kingdom Metazoa; phylum Chordata; class Actinopteri; order Cichliformes; family Cichlidae; genus Oreochromis; species Oreochromis aureus. Next base: position 23,723,551 of record NC_052946.1, on the reverse strand, counting down.
ATTAAATGCCATGTTGAGGCTGTCATTTTAGCATCTACATGGATGTTAAACTCACCCACAATAATTATGAATTGAATTCAAAATCCTGCTCCTCACATACAAGGTCTTAAATAATCAGGCCCCATCTTATCTTAATGACCTTGTAGTACCATATCACCCTATTAGAGCACTTGGCTCTCGCACTGCAGGCTTACTTGTTGTTCCTAGAGTATTTAAAAGTAGAATGGGAGGGAGAGCCTTCAGTTTTCAGGCCCCTCTTCTGTGGAACCAGCTTCCAGTTTGGATTCAGGAGACAGACACTATCTCTACTTTCAAGATTAGGCTTAAAACTTTCCTTTTTGCTAAAGCATATAGTTAGGGCTGGACCAGGTGACCCTGAATCCTCCCTTAGTTATGCTGCAATAGACGTAGGCTGCTGAAGGATTCCCATGATGCATTGAGTTTTTCCTTTCCGGTCACCTTTCTCACTCACTATGTGTTAATAGACCTCTCTGCATTGAATCATATCTGTTATTAATCTCTGTCTCTCCTCCACAGCATGTCTTTATCCTGTTTTCCTTCTCTCACCCCAACCGGTCGCAGCAGATGGCCCCGCCCCTCCCTGAGCCTGGTTCTGCCGGAGGTTTCTTCCTGTTAAAAGGGAGTTTTTCCTTCCCACTGTCGCCAAAGTGCTTGCTCATAGGGGGTCATATGATTTTGGGTTTTTTTCTGTATCTATTATTGTACAATCTACTGTACAATACTAAGGCGCCTTGAGGCGACTTTTGTTGTGATTTGGTGCTATATAAATAAAATTGAATTGAATTGAATTGAATTAATTATCTGAGCTGAGCACTAAAGCAGATAAAAAGTCTGAGAAATCAGAGAGAAACTCTGTGTAAGGCCCAGGTGGTCGATAGATGATAACAAGTAAGACTGGTTTCTGAGTTTTACAGCTGGGGTGGACGAGGCTAAGCATCAGGATTTCAAATGAATTAAAAGTCTGTCTTGGTCTTTCGTTGATTAATAGGCTGGTGTGAAAAATTGCTGCCACACCGCCCCCTCGGCCTGTGCTTCGAGATTTCTGGTAGTTAGAATGACTCGGGGGTGTTGATTCATTTAAACTAACATAATCATCCTGCTGCAACCAGGTTTCTGTAAGGCAGAGTAAATCGATTTGTTGATCAATTATTAAGTCATGTACTAACAGAGACTTGGAGGAGAGAGACCTAATATTTAATAATCCACATTTCACTGTTTTACTCTTTGGTTCAGATGTGGATACTGTATTGTTCTTTCTTTGTGATTTTTTTTTATGTTTAAGTTGTTTGTTGCTGGTTTTTAGTTTGTTTTTTGTCTGTTTGGGAGCTGACACAGTCTCTATGGAGATGGGGTTTGGGGGCGGTAACAAAGCATAAAGTGACTCCTGTCTGGAAGCAACTTCAGTGCACAGTGTGTGAAGTTGGAAGTACCCAATGATACCCGATGATAGTGCTCACAGTGATCAGAGACTTTAGCTGTACAAGTGCACTTTCTTGATTTTATTCCACATCAATTTCATAAACTGATAATGCAAATACAAGTTCTTTGCTCCTGTTTGCATCAACTACAATGTGTAGTTTCAGATATGCCCCCACAGTTGTCACTAAAGAGAATCTTTTTGATCAACCCTAAACCACTTTTTCTTTAAAGGAAGTTGTCAAAACATAGTCGTCATCTGTATAAAGAACAAGATAAGTGATGTGAAGTCCACACCTTAGAATCACATTTACTCTTATGCCACAGAAGTTGGTCTAATGGACTATGACCAGTGTGACATGACTTTTGCTATGAGGACTGATAAGGTGACTTGTACAGCATTTTCTTTCATTAGTTTACAATATAGTAAAACCTTTGTTGTATTGGACTAAATGTGCAATGTTTGCTCAGTTCCACTATGGTTCACCTGGCTGAGCAAGTGATCTATACGCCTGTAAGGGACTGGGTTAAATTTCCTGTGAGTCATTCCTCCACACCTCTGTCACCTGAAGTCTTTTTTTCTTGCTTATTTTGTTTATGTGCAACCACAAAAGCGAAGAGGGGAGGGGGGAAAAGACTTTTACAACTATTTAATATAAAATGGGTTGACAGTAGGTATAGTTTATTTACAGTATACGTCATGCTATAACATAAAAGGCAAATGTAAAGCCAACAACAAAATGAAATGTAGAATTGTAACAAAGTTAAGGCTTAAATGCATATAAAATGACAAAATATTCATTCATAAATCAATGAAAAAATTCATATTCAAATAAGGTTGATGCTTTGATTACACAACCAAAAAGGAAAAAGCTTATTGTCAAATAACGGTGGTGGAAGTCTTGCCACCACATTGGTTTATTTTAAAACCAGATTAAATACAAAACGGACAAAACAAAGTGCACACAACACACACACTCACACACACACACACACACAAACAAATATAAATTTGGCAAGATAAGTGATTATACATTGTCTTTTTTTCAGTTTTAACTTAAACTGAGAGTAACACATGTTTGGGTTACAACATATAACATTTTTTAACTCCGCCCATAAGAAGCAAAAACCTCTCTGATTTTAAATTTGGCCACTGTGAAGCACTGTACTGCTCCTATCTTGCATCTTCCATTTGCACTGCCCATCAGAGTCACACATATATGTGCGGGTTCTGCGTCAAACGGACTTCTATGTTGAGCATCATCTCGGTCTTCAGTGGAACAGTCCACGGTATTCATGCCCCAAGGTGGCGCATCAGGTTGAGAGCATGACCAGGAGCATACTCATTTATTTTTAACCATAAACCTTCAATTCATAACACAGAGCTTTACAGTCACTTTCTGAGGGTTGTTTTTGGGTTTTTTGCCTTTTATGGGTGGAGTAATGAAACATTGTTCCTTGCATTTGTAACACTACTGAATGCAGAACCTCTTGCATTAGTTGTGTGACAGCTTCCATTTCATTTTTCAGTGGCTTGGAGGTTTATTTAGTATCTTTTTATGAGACGGTTTATAACACTCCTCATCATTCAGAACTTTTAAACCTTGACCAGATTAAACTGAGTTCTCCAGGATTGCTTTGAGCAATATTTGTTTAACAATACAAAAACAAAAATTAAAAAAAAAAAAGAATTAAAACTATAATGAGTCACAGCGGCTCAGGTTGAACTTGGCAGCAGGCTGAAAAGAATAAGAATAATAAGATGTGTGTATTACGGTTGTGTGGTTGATGAAACGTTGCTGACAAAGCTGACATGAGAAGTGGCACGATATACATGAATAGCTACACAGTATATAAGCATTCACTTTTATGTTAACTTGGCCACTCAGCTAATGGAAGACTATTTCTGATGCAAATATATTTATTTTGTAAAGATTTGAGTAAAGAAAGTAAAGGACTGTATAAAAAAGACAAATAAATCTGTGAAACACACACAAAAAAAAGGTTAAAAAGGTTTTCCATGTAGCTGCCTGGAGCATTTTTTTTTCCTGTGAAGTCACATAGAAAAATGAAATTTTAGGCCTGTGATTTTCAGGCCGGAAAGTGCTGAGAAATCATCTTTGGATGCCCCCGATAATACTATCTGGTCAGCAAGGAAGGACAGGAGGATATACTCAATAAAAGAGCACCTCGTCACAAAATACTGGCAATCTGGCACATGTTTTTGGATCCCAGTAGCGGGCTGTGTGGTTCATCAGAGGACCAAAGTGACGATGTCACAGAAAACAGGAGGGCAGGAGACGCGTGAGGGGCTCAGATGAGGGAGATCCGTATAGGGATGGCGGGAGAGTCTGTCCTGTGATGAGGGGAGTGATGAGACACCACGTGTTCCACCACTGCATGTTTAGACATGTGTTTCATAAGGTAGGTCTCCTGAGAAGAAGCAGAGGAAAGCTTTTTAGATGTGACCGCTGCCCCTTATAATTGAGGCTTAAAAATATGACTCGGGTTTCGAACTCACAGAGGTGTACGACCTGCCGCACATGCTGCAGCAGTAGGCCTTGGCGTTTTTTATGGCATGTGCAGACAAGTGTATTTGAAGCGAGGCAGAGTCTGAGTAGGCACGGTAACAGTTGGAACATTTGAAGGGCTTGTCTTTGTTGTGCTGCCTCTGGTGAGACTTTAGAGAGAAAAGAAAACATGCACACAAAGCCGAACTGTCGTCAGGCACGTTTAAGAAAAAGAAGAAAGCATGTCACATTCATGTTTACCTACCTGCAGATTAGACAGCTGAGTAAAAGCTTTTTCACATCCAGGATGGGCACATTTATAAGGCCGATCACCCGTGTGGATTCTGAAATGAGAAAAATGAACCAACAGCTGAGACGGGAAGCCGGCAGCTTGTAGATGTTTGCAATCTACTTTGTTTTGAATGAATTCAAATGACTGCTCAAGTTACAAGGACTTCTGCACAGCAATGAACAATAAGTGTCTTCAGTGAGGTTAACTCAGTCATGGAAAGTGGAAAAAAAATACCAGCAAAAAGCAACACAGATGCTTGAAAGAATGGTCGACCTTTAAAATAAAGTCTGTCCTCTGAAGCAAGAAAGAGACTTCTTTCCACTTTTAAGTCTGTACATGATGATGGCAATGTGATTTATATCCATGCGTCCACAGGAAGCTTACATATTATATGATATGTTTATGATTGAGACGTGAGATCCATTACACATTTTAAAACTCTTATTTAACACTGTGTGTCGTTTGCTCAGGCTGGGTGGCCTCCTTTGTCTTGTCATAAACTCGTATACTCTCATTTATAGAGTTGATTTTGATTTTTTCTTATTCACTGACTTCCTTCTCTCACGCCAACCGGTCGCAGCAGATGGCCGCCCCTCCCTGAGCCTGGTTCTGCTGGAGGTTTCTTCCTGTTAAAAGGGAGTTTTTCCTTCCCACTGTCGCCAAAGTGCTTGCTCATAGGGGGTCATATGATTGTTGGGTTTTTTTCTGTATCTATTATTGTACGATCTACTGTGCAATATAAAGCGCCTTGAGGCGACTGTTGTTGTGATTTGGCGCTATATAAATAAAATTGAATTGAATCGAATTGACTTACAGTCACCAAAAAGTTCAATTTAATTCAATTTCATTTATGTAGCGTCAAATCACAACAACAGTTGCTTCAGGGCACTTTACACAGTAAGTTTACACAGTAACCCTATAATAATACAAAAAAAAATAAAAAATAGAGAAAATCCCAAAAATCATATGACCTCCTATGGGCAAGCACATTCTGGCGACAGTGGTAAGAAAAAACTCCCTTTTAACAGGAAGAAACCTCCGGCAGAACCAGGTTCAGGGAGGGGCGGCCATCTGCTGCGGCCGGTTGGGGGTGAGGTGAGGAAGACAGGACAAGAGAGACACTGTGGAAGAGAGCCAGAGATTATTAATGTGAGAAGTTATTGTTCATTTCTTCTGTTTGCCCCAAAGGTTTGCACTGAACTTGGAAAAAGAGCAATCAAATTTTCAGTTTCTTTCTCCTTGAATCAGCTGCAGAATCAACTAAAACTTAAGGGAATTTAAGGCCATTTTAAGTGAGTTCAATGCAATTACTTTAGCCTGCAAATGTTTTGCTGGAATATTATTACCTAGAAAAATTACTTTTACTGCTTTTATTGACACCTACGTTAATAAACTTTGGTTGTTTCTGCATTTTTGGGGTTTTTTTTGTTATTGCCTGGTGAATGAATTTGGATGTATATGTAATTGGTGCAGTTTATAGTAGGATGGTGCCATTCATAAAGACCTGGTGCCAATTTGGTGGTTTTACAGCTGATTGCAAAGACAAAAACTGTGATCATAATCTTCTATTGTCCAAAGTATGTGTTCAGTATAAGTTCATGTAATTATCTGTCAAAGTTAGAAACAACGCTGTCTTCATGACATGAAAAACTCTACACTTTGCTAACCCATTACTCTCACTTCATGTTAAACCCCTGTGGACTTCTGATGGTTCTGCCTCTTGTGGATGCTCTCTATGTGATCATGTTTATGACTTCTTGCGGATAACCCTAATTAGTTTTGGATTTTCCATCAGTTGATTCATTTTTAGTATTACACGACTTTTCAGTTTTTTGTTGCTTGCATCAAAATTCAGAATGAACACACACAAAAAAAAAAGTATTTCTCAGTGTCTGCCTTTGTTATGTTGTCATGGAACTATTTAAATTAAATACAGGGTTTAAATGAGTTTAAAAAAGATGCATTTTCTTTTCTTCGCTTGTACCTGGTTGGCTGCCCTTTTGCTTTGAACTGCCTTTAATCTTTACGGCATAGATTCATCGAGGTGCTGGAAACATTCCTCAGAGATTTTGGACCATATTGATATGATAGCACATTTGTCGGCGACACATCCACGATGCCAATCTTGCCACTCCAAAGTTGCTCGATTTGATTGAGATCTAGAGACTCTGGAGGCCATTCGAGTACAATGAACTCACTGTCATGTTCGTGAAACCAGTTTGAGGTGATTTGAACTTTGTGTAATGGTGTGTTATCCTGCTGAAAGCAGCCATCTAAGTACCCGTGGGACTAAGGGGTCCAAAGCGTGCCAAGGAAATATCCCCCACACCATTACAACATTGTTTATGCCAAATTCTTACCCTACAATCCAGATGTGGTATCAGAATTTAAGAATCTGAGGCCAGACAATGTTTATTCCAATCCTCTGTTGTCCAGTTTTGGTGAAGTTCAGTTTCCTGCTCTTAGCTGACAGGAGTGGCGTCTGGTGTGGTCTTCTTCTACTATAAGCTCATCTGCTTCAAGTTCTAAAGTAGTGTTTGTTCAGAGAAGTAGTTGAACAGGCAAACCTAATAAAATGAATGTTTATTTGTAGATTTCACAGAGAATTCCGGGCTGTACACCAGGCTCAAACGTCAGCTCCTGTTCTTACAAGTTACCATTATTTATAGAGTCATTCACCCTACATACAAAATAAATATGTCAAGTTCACGCATATATTTTCTCTCATGTTGTAGTATTAAGTGATTATCCTCATTAGGAAACATTGAACTGTAGGGAAAGATCCAGCTGTCACGTTAAAATAGGACTTGTCTATATATGTTCCCTGTGCTTTTAGAAGATGACAACATAATTGCAAAACAAACTGTCACAAATACACCATAACCATTTCAGACCTGGTGTGCTGCTGAAGGTGGGAGAGCTGGCGAAAACATTTCTCACAGTAGGTACAGCGATAAGGTTTGACGCCCAGGTGTATGCGCAGGTGCTGGGCTAGGTAGGACGCGTTCGCAAAGGACTTGGTGCAGTGAGGACACTTGTGAGCCTTCGCCTCTGTGTGTGTTTTGGAGTGAATCTGCATGTCTGACTTAGAGAAGAAGGTCAGCGGACAAACTTTACACCTGTGTCAAAAACAGAAACAGAGATGCACTTGTCAATATTCTTCCAACCCCCATTATTCCAAAAAAAGCAGAAGTGTCGTCAAACCACTTTAGAGTTTCTTTGCATGTTAAAGCTATGAGGAAGCGCTGTCTTAAATTATTATTGGACTGAAACGAGCTGCTGTAAATGCAGGTCCTTTGCTACCTATAGGTTTTTCCCTCTTTGGCAGCAATGGTGATGCACGACTGGTCGTTGCCTGAGGCTAGAAATGGGTAGGGCACCACCAAAAGAGATGACCCGTTCTCTGCCTTAATCTTCTTGCGTCCTCGTTCCTGCTTCGGAGGAGGACCAAGGAGTCCCACGAGTCCACCGCTGTTTTTCCCAGGCTCCATGCCGTGGCCGGCCAACCCTGAGATGAGGTGAGGGGAGGGAGCTCCACCCAGCCGGCTGTGGCTGCTTGAGGTGGGCGTGGTGGGGGTGATGATCTCCGAGGTGTTTAGGTTGCCTGTTCTGGATGCCAGCGCCACACCTAATAGATGGAAGACAAAGACATGATTGCAAAGTGATTGCCTTTCAGCTGGCATAAATCCAGAGAGGATCGAATAGATATTCACAGACATTTCATATTTCCTGGGATCCCCAAACGTTTCATTTTAAATCAACAGTGAAAATGGGAAAAAAAAACATCTGTGTAGTGATTCATTAGCTTGTAGAACAACCTTTAACACCAGTAACTTGAAGTAACTGTTTTCTCTTTGACATCATTCTTCATTACAGTGTGTCTTCAGTTCGCTGAGGTTAGATTAAGGTACTGCCACAAAATTTTGAGGTGTGGACTTTGTAACACTGTGATTTTTCCTTTTTCAGCCTTTCTGTTGTAGATTTTGCTGCTGTGCTTGTGATCTATCTTGTCCCGTTGCATGACTTTTGGTATACAGAGGAGCTCATGGTTGACTGTAGGACCTCAAAGTGCCTGTGGCTGAAAAACAAGCCCAAATCATCCCCACTCCACTACCATGCTTGACAGTTGCTATGAGGGGAGTGTGTTTAAATGCTGTGCGTTATGGTCAAACATCTCTACTTTGTTTCAGGACTGATTTGTTCAGATGCAACTTTTGAAACCTAAGGTTTTCTTCCAACAATCCTTCAAACTAGTTCAGTTTCTCTGAGCATTGCACGGTCTGACCTCGGGGTGAATTTGCTGGGACATCCACTCCTGGGAGGACTGTGGCCTTGTGTTCACACACATACCTGAATGCTTCAGACCAGCAAACCAACAAAACTTCCACTTTTATAGAGGTGCTCACACTTGCTGATCATCAATTATTCGCATGCATTTGATTAGCACCACCTGGTTGCTACTTACCCTTTAACTTCACATGGAAGCAGTAAAAGTGTATTAGTGTTTCCACTTTTTCACAGGACTGCACACACAAGTATTGTTTGCCTGGCGATAGGACTTGGCATGATTTCATTAAGCCGTGACACAGTTTAGGCACCTGGACCCATTAATGGTGTACATTGTAGCATGCCGCAGAAAAACTATGAATTTGCATGTATAGTCAAATGCAAATAACTTGATGCTGCATCTGAGTTTAGTTGATCCATTTTACAATGATGAAATATACCAGTCCGCAGGTGCCAAAGAGCACAGGTAGAGTTTAAACTGCAGTTCCTTAGTTTAGGTTACCATGTGGCTTTGATCACATTGTCTACATCCATCCATCCATTTAAATTCTCTCATCTTAAAATACAACGTGTTCATTATAAAGCTGTGAAATCTTAGTGTTTAAATTTATCTCTGTAAATATGGTAAAAGGTAAATGGACTGGCTCTTATCCAACACTTTGCTACTCAACTTAAGCACTTAAAGCACTTTATAAAACATGCCTCATTGACACCCATTCATTCAATCACTTTTTCTGCACCTAAATGCTTTCTAGCTAACATTTACACACATTGATACACCAAGATGAATACACCGAGAGCATCTTAGAGATCTGTATCTCACCAAGGATACTTTGGCATGAAGACTGGACCAGCTACCCACCAATCTTTTGATTACCACCTGACCTGCTCTACCTCCTGAGCTACAGCCACACCCATAAATATGTTTGTAATTCTGAATAATCAATATATATCTGCAGAAATCTGCATGGTTACCTGAGACGTGGTTTGTTCTAGAAGGATGATCTATGAGTTGACGCAGATGCCAGTCTTCCCATAATCCTCTGGCTTTTATAGCTGCCTTATCATCTAGATTCAAATTTACATCTCCAAGAATACGGCCTGAAAGACACAGGCACACACACAGCCTGTGTAATTACAGTCTAAAGCAATGAAATGACATTACAGTAAAATTATTGAAGAAATGTCCCCAAATCCACCGACAGACACATATATGTGCGCCCTTGCTGATACAACATATATAACTGTAACTTCCTGATATGTGGACATGTGAATAAACTTTTCATTACTAATTATAAGAGCCTTTAATGAGCCAAATGACTCTTTGCAGGGGACTGAGGAAACTGGTGTGCACTTAGCGCTGGAGTACCTGTGACTGAGCTGGAGGCAGGGCGGGCGTGCAGGGCGATATCAGGCTGAGATGGGCTGTGGTTGTGAAGAACAGGCATCTGCTGGGCTTTGGATATTCCATGCTGGCCGCCTTCAGGCTGGCTGGAGGTAGCCAGTAGGGGCTGCTGGGAAGGGGCTGAAGCAGGGGGCAGATGATGTGGTCTGATCTTCTCCGCCATCAGCTGCTCCTTGATTTTATTGATCAATACTAGGTTATCCAGCTGACAGCCAGAAAACAACATTTGTGACAAGAAAACAGCCATCAGTTCAGTCAGTCAGTTCATAAGGAAATGGTTCCCTCTTGTGGCTAACACCTGATATTACATGCGTTTCCAGCCATTTCCCTTTGGAGGCGCTTTTTTTTTTTTTTAATGATTTGTAAAACCAGAAAGAAGCCCAAATAGGTAGTAGCTACTGAATACTGCAGAAAAAAATAAAAAGTGACTTCCTCTGAGTGATCTTAAAGAATCCTTGGTGTCAAGGTTTGTAACACTGTTATTCAAACATACACTTACACTTTCTCTATATTCATTTTATTGACAGTATTCAGGTGGGAAGATTTATGCTAACTGTGTTGCCAAAACTAACAGACAGTTAGCACAACTTAGCTTAGCTTAAAGAATGGGAAAACTGTTAGAAAATAAAAAGCTAGCCTAGCTCTCTCCAAATTAAAAAGCCTTTCCCTACATGTCACAGCTGTTTAACTGCAATAAATAAAAAACCATGAAAATAAATCAGAATGTAGTTTTACACGAAGTTACATATCACCATCACATATCACCATTTAAGGATTTAGTTGTACACAACACTAGTTAGGTGCTTTTTAATTTTTTTTTCATGCTAGGCTAAGCTAAATAGTTTTCTGTATATATATATCTATATATAGATATATATATACAGATACACACACTTCTCATTAGGCACCCTTCCATGAAGATCAGTTATAATGAAGCTTCAGTAAATAGCTCTTCAAGTGGAGGACCAGATCTCTTAGGTCCTTTGTCAGGTTTTTACTGGATTTTTTCCTATTTCTTAGGGACATGACATTCAGATACTGTTTATCTGGTTCATATGAACAGAAGACCTGCTACTTCTTATTTTAATCCTCCACTTGTCCAGTGTCCACTGTACATAAAACCAGGTTTTCAGCTAATACCTCTTTTGGAATCACCTTGTTGGTGTAAAAATACTGTTTTATGCCTACTGTGTTAATTTTGGCATTTTTCGTTCGTATTTAGACACCACACTGGTTGATCGCTTGAGTTTGATGCTTTGTTTATGCTCATAAATCTGTACCTCTGACAATGGTCAGGTACAAGGACTGGAGTAAAAAGTGAAAAAGCAGCCATGGTCCAAAGAACAGCTTTGAGAGTCTGGACAACTATTGCTCAAGACCTATTTAAAATACTACAAGAACATCTGGCTCTTTTGAAGCAAAATATGAAGAAATTAAATATTGAATGCTCTATTTGTCTAGATCATTTAAAAAATATATATATTTAAAACAAAAGCAAAAAATATTCTAATAGTTACAGTCATGTATAGTCTAGTGTTAAGATGTTTAGAAACAAGGGTGAATACCACAGTCACTCACCTGACCAGGCATAGCAGGAGGGGGAGGCCAAAAATAGGGGTTGTTAAAGCGGGGTTCAGCCATCCTGAAATAAATACATAGGGGTTATAAAAAAGGTGAAGGGTGCTGTAAATGCTCAGGACTGAAGAAACATTGGTAATCAGACTTACAAGACGGGGACATCCACATTTACGTGTGATACCTTATCCCTGGTTCCACAGGTGAGTGATTGTTTTTAAGTTTTAAATAACAATGCAGGAAGTTATTTTGAACTCCCTTCACTGATTACCAGTGTGCGGCTCCTCAGATTGATCTTGTTTGAGCCCACTGTTGTGAGAATCCCTGTAAAACGATGTCCTATATATTTATGTGTGGATCTGTTGTTCATGTAGCAAACAGCGGTTAAAACATGTGTCAGTAGCTCTCCACCCGTGCAGCAGCTGACTGTTAGACGTGATAATTTGAGATAATCTTTTCTAGTCTTGTGACAGTATTTTCAAAGAAACCCTGTATGAGTCCTCCTGCTTCCCGAAAAGTGTGTGAGAAAATGCTGTTTTCTCACACTTCATCTTCATCACTGATAGCAGGGAGGATGCTTCCAAGTTGCATTCGGTGAGTTGTTTTTTTTTGTGTGTGAGTGATGTCAGGCTTTTCTTTAAGATCTCCAACCACAAGTCTGCATGATGGGCATGCTGCCCGAGAGAGGCTCGTGCAAGATTACAACAGCTAGCTAGAGCAACAGTTATCAGAGAAAACAGAAATGTTTGAAGCAAAGTGGCTCAGATCGTAATCTCCCGCTCTCTCTGTCTCCTCCTTGACACATGGGGCCCCGGCTGGTTAAGAGTCTGATGGGCAACAGAGCAAAGTTTGCACGGTGTCAGCACAGAGTACAGCAAGACCCAAAAGACAGTGCCTAAACCAGAAGGTCAGTAATCAAATTATAAACACAGACTACTTGTATTGCTTCACAGACACTACATGCTACACTCATTTGTAAATGACTCAGCTGTTAACCCTAATTGTTTTCTTTCCTGGTTGACTATGATGGCACAATGCGGGCACAAACCTAACAGTGCTTTATCGAGTAGCTGGTTTGACCAGGTGGGCAGAAACACTCCTATTTTTCAGGCAAAGAAAGTTACTAACTGCTCAAGTCCTGACCCGATGGCCTTTCTTTCCATAACTTCTCTTTTCAACCCTGTATGAAGTTCTTTTTAAAACATTTCGCATTGCATGCTTTGGCACACATCCCCATTCCTAAGTCTGTTTGACTTAGCAGAGGCAGAACAGAGTCCACATCTGCGAGCCAAGAGAAACAAAACTGATATGTTCAGGGGTACGAGCGTACAGTGCACCCCGCAAAATATTTCTCTAATGATGCCAGTGGGGATACGTTTCAGTTCCCGGACCATTTCTGTCTTAAGGCAGCAGGCTCAGTTTAGGAGTCCGTCTGGTGCTGGACATCTTTCTGTCACTTTCAGACGCGACACCCTGACACACTGAAAACGCTTGCAACAGCAGCCAATCAGCAGGTTAATTTTTACGTTCTATAGAGTCAGGACCGCATTGTTTTGCCTACTTAAGGATTGACTGTGCCAAGTTTGGCCAGATTAGTTTAATTTTTTTGTAGTACTGCATCTGACCTTGAGTATGGCAAGTTAAAGGTGTAATTATTTCCAGTCGGAAGGAAAAAAAAAAAAGACTTGCACATCCAAGCTATGCAGGTGTTTGGGAAAGGAGCTCTTGTGCACACGTAGAGTTTTGCAGTCAATTCCGATTAATGAATCAGATTTAAGAAAATCGTGAAAATGATCTTTTCCCACAGCCCACAGTGACTTTTTAACCACTGATTTTTAGTTTCATTAGTTTTTGCTTCAATATCAGATTGTCTTTTTCAGCCCTACAGCTTCTTAAAATAAAGTAAGTCTAAGTAAAAATTCACGCCAGTATTTATTCTGCTCTCTCTCTAAACTAACAGGTTTACCAACAATATGAAACTTGGTTTCTAAATGGATGACTTATAAGATTTTACTTGTAGAGTTAAAGATTGTGCTTGTGACCAATTATAAAAATAAATCTTTATTTCATTTGAACAACTTTATGTTTACTCTTGCTACAAACACAAAAGTTAATCCAGGTGTTCAAGTTTAAAATGAAGAAAATCGGGTAATGCAACGGCAAGAAATGTCACTTAAAGACATTAATAATGCTGTTTAAAACTCTGAGGTTACTGTGACACTCTTACTGGTTACTGCAGGTGATGAATTAAATAAATCATATGATGCACTTGGACACATCACATCAGTGACCCTTATAGGTTAATGTGGTACTACAGATCAGCTTTAAGTTGACCTGTCACTTTCTGAAATTTATGAGTTTTAAACATATTAATATTTACAGCTGCAGACATGGCAGATTAAAATTCCCTATTTTGGGTTCGTTAATATTTATACCTTGATACTTTGTGGTTATTATGACTATTTATTAATAGCATTATTAATAAGAGAAAAAGGTGTGAATATACACTCAGAAAATAGAAATCACGAAGCTTTTATCAGTGGCTTATGTAGCATAAATAATTGGGTTAAATAACATTTTCCTTCGACTTTTAAAGCTTTATTAAGGCTCCAAAAACAATCATGTTAAACATGCTTCATGTTGTTAATTTTGCATGAACTGTTATTGCATAAGTAGACGAATATATCTGCATAGTTTTTAGATCCTAACGATCACACAGTTGGTTAGTCAGTCCGGGTCTGCTGGCAGCACATTTTAAATCCAGAACATCCTCTTTAAACCTCAATATTTCAGCTTTAAAAATATATCAGACTGCGAGATTGCCTCTAAAAAAATGACACCCAACTTCTCCCTGAAACAAAAGTTGGCGTTAACTTTCCCATTTCTGTACCTGCTCTGCTGATTTAACTCTCCGTTAAAAACAAAAAAGGGATCCGAAACACTGTGCAAATCTTAACCCGAGCAGCTTTAAACACGAGCCGTTCCCTCCGGAGAGACACGATCCTCCGCTCTCCTCGGTCTGTCCGCCGCCTCTCCCACATTCTCAGACAGTTTATTAAAAAATTTCAGACAAAAGGAAAACAAAAATGGCAGCCCAGTCTTATTTTTATAAGCACTGGACGCCATATTCTGCAGATCCGAATATTATAAGCAGATAATTCTCCGGATGTGACTAAACGCTGCTGCGACGCATCTGCTAGCGGCATGTTTGCATTAAGCGTACGAATGATTGTTTACTTTGATTTGCAGGTTTGAATAGCCCGGCTTGAGGAGGAGGAAAAAAAAAAGCCCTGACACTTCCTACAACAATCATCATGCCTTTGCTGAATGCTCTGCAGCTGCTGAGCCATAAATCCAAACGTCGATGATAATCCTGACGCGCCGTGGAAGCTTTAAGTGGCACTGCGGCCGAAAAACCAAGTGATTATTCGCCATTAATGCGCTGCAAATGCGCTTTTTTAAATTCCAACTTTTGCATGACTTAAATAGAAACGGTGACGAAGCGACACGGAGCAGCTGCGTGTGTGTGTGTGAGCGAGAGAGAGAGGGGGTAAGGAGGGTAAAAAAAGCAAAAAGAGGCAGAGAAATTGCATCGAGTGGCCAACATACCTGAACCAGCGAGCAAGGAAATAATTTTTTAAAAAGGATTAGAGTCTTCTTTCTGCTCGCTCTCAGTCGGACTTCAAATCTTCCGGGTCGCCTGCTGTTCACTTCTGGGTGCTGCAGGCGAGGAATTGTTCAGTGTAAAAACACTGCGCTCAAACAGATTTTTTAACCCATTTTCTGGCTTCTGGTTTCCTCGCAGATGCTGAACGTGTGCGCATTTGCGCTGTAGCGTTAGATACAAATTGGAAAAGTTCACATTTATCTGTGCACTGATTGTTTGGCAGTAATGAATTTTATCTTATTTTATTTTATATATTTGCATGTGCAAGGGTGTCTCTTTCTTGTGTCATCACTGAGAACAGACGTGCACACAAATAATAAAACAAGTTTTATTGCTGAGTTTTTTGTTTTGCTTTTGGTTTGGGTTTGTTTTTTTTTCCTCCATCAGAGAGATAGAGGTGGGGTAACAAGTGTGCAGCCTAACAGTGGGATTTGCCCTATGCAGGTGTAATCTGTTTCATGGTCTGTAAAAAGCTGGCGCCCATGTGTAGGAGATCATGATGGTCATGCACACATATGAAGTGTAATCCTCTCAGCAGCAGCAGCATGACAGGCTGCTAATATGCTCTGTGCTTAGCTCAGCAGGAGATGGCACTGCTGCCACAGAGAGGGTTTCAGCTGATGGTGAAGGTTTTGCCTCAATGCTGAAAACAGGAGATATTTAGCCTTAGTCACTTTACATTAGGGAATGGGACACCGCTAAACTCCCACTGGTCATTTATTACTGGAGGTAATATTTGTGATGGTTATTTGTATCTAACAATACATTATTTAAGGGAACGATAGAGGCAGTATAAAACTGTCAGTGTGGTTCTTTTAGTGATTGAAGACACCATTTCAAAGGGGCTCATTAGTAAGAAGTGAATCTTCTTTGAGGTAATACTAGCATGTATTGCAGTAATGTCAGACTTTTATGTTTTAGCAGCAGACATGCATCCCTTTTAACTGAAAATGGGGCTGTCAGTTTTTACAAACAAAGGTTTTGTTTAAATAAAAATAGGATTTGTGTTTTTTTCATAACATTCACGGTCCATCCTGTGAAGTGCAAAAACACTGTACTGTTTCTTCATCACTGAAAGAGACCAGTTCAAAGGTGGTGAGTTTGGATTTTGCTTCAAAACAATTTTTTGCTACATTTTACTCCAAAAAGTATCTGTAAATATGTGCTATGCGATAAAGTAAGTTTTAAAAGGAATCCAAATTCAGGAAGTCTTCTTCAGTGTTGAATCCTTTCAGAGCATAACCATAAAAAAAACTACCAAACTACACAGATGAAGTTTACTACTACATGCCCATGCTACAGTGTTGTTAACCTGTTGATAATTCAAGTTTTGTGGATATAGATTAGATGTTAATGTGATGTTTTAGTAAGGTGGGTCAAAATGGGTCATTTTTAATCCATTTGGTTGCTAGGATACATGAGGAAGTAATAATATAGGATGTAGATAAGAACCTTCAGGGGTCTAAGATGTACCTGTGAGACAGGTTTGGTGGCCTGAGTGAATAGGAGGATGCATGTGGAGTTTTCTTTGTTGTTGTTTCGTTTTACCTTTGGTGATAACATACTGCATGGCTACATTTGCACCACATATAGTAGTAATTAGCACTTTTTCTTGGATTTTGTTCCTTGTGTGAAATGTCTGTTTGATCAGATGTGAGAGCCACGGAGTGCTTCCTGTCTTTCTTTCTTTTTTGTAAAATTAAATTTTTTGAAGTGTATTTGTACATGAATGCAAATATGTTCTTTAGTGATTTATCTTTTACCGCATACAGAATTTTGTCTGTGTTGCTTTCACTTTTTTTCCAGGCCGTCACACTGCACAACGTCACAGCCATCAGTGTTAGCTTTAGTCCTGTGGCAGGGTGGAGCAAACCAATTTTGACACCTGTTTATAACAGTTAAAACGCCTAGATTGATGCCTGTGCTTCTGTGTGATGCTTTACTGCAGGTGTAACATATACTTTATGCTATAAAATACTGAATTCTAAGCTTGGCTTTGATACAAAAATCTCTCTAAAAAAAGAATTTCAGGGGACAATCCCAACGTTATTAAACAGCATGGCCCTTTTATGGATTATATTTGACAAAAATTGTTTGAAAGCACACATCCTTGTGATTTAATTGCTGTAAACTGTTTTAAGGTGCCAATATCACACCGGCGGTAGTTCTTTACTTTGTGATAAGACTGTTTGCACAGCTGAGTAAGCTTCTTACCTTCTCTGTTGACTATGTTTGTTTGACGTGCTGTGCTGCAGGTGATGCTTCAAGCTTTTTGTCTTTGCTTGTAAAAGTAGGCTGAATGTTTGGTGTTAATTTTATAATATCCAGCAACATACAATGGAGCGTTAATAAGATCAGATGATTTAGTCCAGGACTGTTGCGTTATTGGGGTTTTTAACCTTCCAACCTTAAGTAATGATTTTCTTTAATGTGTCATTTACTAACATGCTGCAGCTCTCTTTACACTCTGCATCCTCTTGCTGTTAGCATAAGGGCAAGTGCTCACACACACATTCAAATCTATGTAAAATGTATATCTCAGTGGGACTCCACCTCTTCCATATTTGAAATGAGTCAGACAGAGAAAACAAAATGCATTCAAATGAACTGCCACTAAATACAAAGCGGGTGCACATAGAGAGCAGTAGGCTCTGATTTAATTGGCAGATTTCTGACTACACATATGTGGCTCTTACTTGGGCTGAAAGTAAATGCGGTCAGCTCATATTTGCCATGGAATAACACTATAACATAGGTAATGGCCACATTTTTCCTTTTTTGTTTATTGCCACAAAGTTAAATTCCAACATACATAAAAATTTATCTTAACTAATACATCCAGCCATTTTTCATGGTGGCTGCAGCCAAAGCATGCCACCGCTTTCCCCTCCCACCTCCTCCTGGTCTTCTGGGAGGCACCAAGGATTCTCTCCAACGTGTTCTGGGTCTGCTCTGGCACCTACTCCTTGTAGGACATGCTCGAAGCCCCTCACCTAGTCAGATGCAAACTAAAGGGTTCCTTTCACCCTGTTTTGATTTAAATTAAGCAAAACGTTTGAAAATGTGTTACTGATTTATTGTGGGAAATAATTCAATTTGTAAATGTCATCATTATGGTTACATAAGATGTCGAAAATGCATTTGTGTTTCATGATCTCTTTAAAATAGTATTTAACACCCCGGTCTTACAGCTAGTAATTGTGATGCCAGCCATCTTTTCTCCTATATGATCAAAGTTTTTGAGAGTACTCTATAACAAATAAATGATAAACACACACACACACACATATGTATATATATATATACATATATACACCCCTTTGGGGTTGCATCAGAAAGGTCATCTGTTTTTTTTTTTTTCACTGTTCTAGTCACAAAAAAGTGACAGTTTAAAAATAATAAAATATATTTTCTGTACCCTGGAGACAAAATCAAACAGGATATAACACTTTCAAAACAAAAACTGAGCTGCATAGTGTAATCACACAAAAAAACAAAGAAACTTTATTACAGTTGTTAAAATCATCTTAACTCTAGTTTTATTGAAGTGGATTGTAAATGGAGTGCTGCAGCAACTTTTCCAAATCTCTGAAAATCCACAGATTTTAAAAATTGTGAGGAAAAACTGACTGGTGATGATTCCTGCCAGTAGAGTTACAGATCAGAGGTTAATGAGTTATTGAGGCAAAGAAACCCAATGAGATATTTCACTGCAGGTGAAGCCCGTGTCTCACATCAGGTCAGGATGCAGAGTCAGGTTAAAAAAAACAAGTCTTGCACATTTACAGTGTATATTATGTATGATATTTAATTTTATGAGGGGAAAGAAGAAGCACATCTCTTCACTTTGCAAGTTGGGATAAACCTCATCAGACTGATTGTGCAAATTCGGTCTTCCTTCCTTGGTTTGTGCTTATAGTTTTGTTTATATTGTTATTCATATATTTTCCTTTTTAGTCTCATTCTCAGTTCCTAATTGTTTCAGGGTTTCGATCCATCCTCTCACCTTAGTTCTTTGTGTCTGTGACTGTTTATTTATCACATTTCACTTTCTGCTTTAGCTTCTTTATAGTTCTCTGTCCTGTCTGTCTCGTGTTCACTTTTACTTCCTCTTGTTTCCCTGATTGTTTGCACCTGTGTTGTTCCCCAGCTGTGTTCACTTCCGGTGGGGAGCCTTGTGTGTTTAAGTAACCAGTTTTCTACTTATCGTTTGTCAATGCATTTGTTATTCCACCCCAAGATGTTTCTAACATGTTTTTGTATTTGTTTCCTGGATTTTTTTTTCTTTGGACCATTTCCTACTATACTTGAAGTTTTATTTCTGTCTGCCTAAGTTTAAGTCTGAATTTGGCTTCCTCTGACACACACACATCATGACACTATTATGCCATAGAAATCGGTGCGTCGGCCTCTCATGAATAGGCTCAGTTTTTAGGAACACTTTTGTAAGTTTAGATGGTTCCTACACTGTGTTTATCAGGATATCTGGGCTCTCACTTAGAAGGAAGAGCTCAATCTTTCAGAGGGACTCTGAGTAGAGCCGTTGCTCCTCCAGATTAAAAGCAGCCAGTTCAGGTGGTAACCAGGAGGCATCCTAGTCAGGTGACTGCTGGATGCCTCATAGGTGAGGTGTTTCGAGTATTTCCTACTAGCAGAATGGCCACGGGGGAAACCCAGGACTCGCTAAAGATATTATATCTTTCAGCTGACTTGTAAATGACTTGATGAGCTGATAGAGACAGCCATAGTGAGGGAACTTGGGGCTTCTCTGCTCAGACTCTCACCCCCCAAAACACAAACCCGGATAAGTGGTAGAAAATACATGATTGGCTTTTCAGGCAGCCACTAAAATAAACTTCAAAATTTCAAGCCTAGACTCCCCTTGGAGGACATCACAAGATTATTTTCCTTTTGTACCTTAAAAAATATGTTGCAAACTACTATATATATCTATATATCTATATCTATATAGATATATAGATATAGATATATAGAAATATAGATCTATATGTATGTGAGTCCTCATCTGATATCCAAGATACTAGAGCTATAGAGACACAGTCCCTTTGACATCCATAAAACAATGCAACACCTTCATATGTCTGATTTGTCATTCAATAAAGGCACTCATTAGTCTGCACATGTTTTCACCTGTCTGGGAGCTTGCTCTGTTCCTTAATGGGCTGAAATGCAAAGGAGGATCATGCAAAAGCACAGCTTCTGTGGGGAAAAATCCACTCTCAACCTGAGCGTTTGAAGCTTATCTGCTCAGAAGAAAGTTGCACAAATCTTTCTGGCGGTGCAGCATTTTTAAAGGCAAGATCTGAGCACAAGATGACCTTCTGAAAAGTAAATGTTCTGTTTTTGCGAAGCATATCACAGTGACGATGCTGTGTTAGGGATTCCTGTCAAGAACATTTAGGCTTGTTTAAAAAATGACCTCATTGTTTTTAAAGATAAAGATGCAGTAGCTGATGAGAAATGATCAACACACTGCCTGCTTCAGTGAGTTGCTTTCTATATAATTAAAGATAACTGTGCTGTGTTTTAATTTATTACTCTTGATGTGCTTTAAAAGCTAAGCGTAGGGCCTAAAATCCTATGAAGATGCACTTTATTTACACTTCATTTCTCAATATAAAAGAGCAGAAGTAATCAGGCAGTTTTCACCACAAGGATCTTATAGATAAATAATGTGGCATGCAGGGTCTATCTACTGGATACAGAGGACCATTCTGTCTCTACAAACAGAGCATTACTGGAAACCAGTATAATAACTAATCACTTGTGATGCCTAAATAGGATCAAGTGATTAAAATGTAGCATTGAAAAGCTAATAAATAACAAACCGTATTTCTATTTTCAGTGATCTGGAGTTTAATCCAGCTTTATAAGACTGCATGCAGCATGTATGTATTTAAAGTACCCTTTGAACTAGCACAGTGCAGTATGAACAGGCTCAGGGGCATAACACAGAACTGTTTAGATAATGTTTTCTTTACAAGCAAACAGACACCCCCTTTGCATCACACGTTGCTGGTTACGTACTCGTTCGACAGGTTTTCTCGTCAGCACAAACAACGCCACACCCTTGCAGTTCTCTCACCTCCACTGTCCAGGTGCAGGGATCACAGAGAGAGGTGGGGGAGGTAAAGGGGAGGAAGGAGGAGGGTCATTATCCCCTTTGAGGGTGGAGCAAAAGGGGAGGCGAAGAAAGCGGATGAAGCATTTGAAGCTCATATTGACATGTGGCTCTGTAGGCTCCTGTGTGCACAGGTAAGAACGAATGAACTTCGTAGAAGATTGATACTATCTGGTGCTTGTAGTATAGATTTTCACCTGTAGCTGTGTGGTAGAGGTGGCGGGAGTGTTTACACAGGTTAAACCAGTTTCATGGCCAGGAAGTGGACATGCTGGCAGACAGGTCGCAGCAAAGTTTACTGTACATTTGCACCTGTTCACATTACTGAATGTGAACTGCATTTATTACTATTTATTTCTTGTCTTGCCTTTGGAAGACATCATTTTGAAAAAATTTGAATAGTATTGATATTTACCCAGTGACATGACATGAACCTATTCCTAGAATTTTCATTTCGGTCTTTTGCAAACAGGCTTCAGTTCCAGGGTTCAGTGTTAATGTAAACAACTAAATATTGATTGTGAAGCATGGTGTTAAAACACTGGAGGTTGAATGGCCAGAATGACCATGTAAAACATAAATATGACTCTGTAAGATGTTCCAGAAGTGTTTGTATTTGTCATCCCTGAATTCTTCTACCCTGAGACAAGAAGCCATTTTAATATGTTAACTCTGTGTTTTTTCAGCCATGGATGGTGTGTTGGAAGGCGCGGCTGTGTTGTGTGCATGTAAACTGGCCTGCAGTCTTCTCTTCCTGCCCTCATTGGCCGACTCGTACAGTGCTGTCAGTTTCTGCTGCTGCTGCCTCCTCGTCTTCACAGACTTCCTGGTCACAGGTGAGGGCTTGATTAGGACACTGCAGGATTGTAAGCCAGTGTTTACAGTTCCCCCACAGCCCTCTTATACAAACTGAGTCACTTGAATTAGTTTAAAATATCAGAAGGTGTTTCCAACAACCTGTACGTTCAAGTTTCCAAATAAAATTTTTTATTTTTTAAGAGTAAACTTACCCCACAGCAGAATCTTGGTTTTACTGACCTCCAGTGGCTTAAGCACTCACCCTGCAATGGTGATTCGCAGGAGTTACCCGAGGCCTGTGACATCACTGCTGGGCGTGGCTATAGGTGCAGCAAATAAAGAATCAAATCGAATAATGATGCCTCGATGGCCTTACAGAAATAGTGAATTTGTTGATCCAGTACACGCTCTGTAATAAATGCACTGCAGACACAACAGAAAGGAGATGCTGTGAAACGTCACACGTTTAATTCATTGCCAGTGGCTGAGATGTGGCAGTATGTAGCCACAGGCTTTGATCACAGCTGCAGCTGCTCTGCCTGGGATCTGCTGGCTGAGGATGTGATTAATGCTCAGGCTTCAGCAGCATTTGGATGTGTGCCTCTGTCGATGGAAGAAAACATTTCTGTGAGGTTTCTGATTAAACTGTTAGAGTGAGAAGACTGAAGGAGCATTTTGAAGCGCAGGGCGGGCAAAACATTATGCTAGCAGGAGTCAGCAGGAGCCATGAGAAGCCAGAGTTTTCCTACATCAGTAAAAATGAAACAAAAGAGGAAAGCTTTAAACTTACTTTCAATACATTTGTTAACTGTTGAACTTTTTAAATCTTAAAGTTATGTAACACTTGACAAAGTCAATGAGTATATATGCTCCTAAATGTTTCAGCAGTTTCTCAATTCATAGATTAACAGCACATCATAAATACTGTGCATTCCCATATTTCAAAATTCCTCTTAATTACACATCCATGGTCCAGTCAAATCTGAAAACCTGCCTTATCTCCTTCTTCAAGAGGTCTAAACTCTGACAGGTGATGACTTTAGAAATGTACTTTTATTGTCAATAATTTGTTTTTATTGAACATGGAAAAAAGAAACTCTGTATCTATTAAGAAATGGAGCTGGCGTTTCTTAACAGAGACACGTTACAACTCATTCTTTTTAGTACAAAGAGATCTCAGGTAAATACGAGCAGTGGTTTCACAACTCCAACCTGAGTCGGTCTAATCGGCTTTAAGAACCAAAATGCCTGGTAAATTAATTGGGAGCCTATTTAATCTAATCTAATCTATAATAACCTCATCTATAATAAATGTTTATATTTCATAAGGTGATTAGACATCAAAGCAGCTATATCTACCAAACAAACTTGAGAAGAATATAGAAGTATGAATTTAAAAAAGATATAAAAGTGTTTTTCATGTTCACTGTAGGTAAAATAGAAAAGGAAATGAACTTATATCTTTATCTGAGAGCTACAGATTAAAGAATTATTGTAATCTTTGAGTTTGGGTTGTTGTTGTTACTTTACTTTTGGAACTTCGGATGAACATTTTCACAATTTTCTGACAGAACAAGAAAACAATTTACAGATTCTACAATAATAAAAATCAATGCAAGTTGCTGTTATGTGAGATGTAATGATGCTGGAACCAGTTCCACTCGCTGCCAGATGCTTTTTATTTACATGTAGCAAATGATAGGAGATGCAAATGCTATCGTTTAATAAAATAAAGATAAATACAACCGACCTTGTGTAAATTTCACCACTCCTTTTGGTTTTGGCTGGGGCACTGGTAGAGCATTTGGGAGGCAAGACACATTAACTACTACACAGTTACCCAAGTTATTCATACTTCAATCAGTCAAACTGCCTTTGTATGGAGGGGTGTGTTAGGATAAAAAATGATTTGGACATTTGACATACATCTGCACTGGGTAATGTTTCGAACAGCTCAGGGCTGCAGTGCATGTATGGAAACCTGTTTGGTTTAGGCTTTGTCTCTGTGTTCGCTGTTGTTTTAGTGGGTGCGGGCCGAGTTACCTTACACCTATATTAGGATGAAGTGTTTTTCAGAGCTTTGCCTTTAATAAAATAGCAGAATATTTATTTTAAGTTACTTTATTAAAGCAATTCTTTCTCTTCTTTCTGATATCTAATTATCTAGTCTAATCCAGTCATCTAACTCACTGACTCTGACACTTTTTCTTTGTGTTTTGTGTTTCTGCAGCTTTTCTGAGTTGCCTTTACATCTTTGACTCTTGGCTGACGGACTTGACTCCATCAGGGGATTTTATTGCCCTGCGTTTCCTGCTCTTTCTCAGCCAAACCTATGGAGCGGTGCTGCTCCTGACTGCACCTCTGATCGCTGTGGAGACTGTGATCAGACTCCTGTGGCCCTGTGTTGTCGTCCCTCTCAGGACAGCAAGGCGGACAGCAGGCTCTGATGGACAGTGTTGTGATGGGAAGGAGGAGGAAGAGGAAGACAGCAGCGGCTCAGATGAAGACATGCGGTCTCATGTTGTCGGCTACCTCTGCTGCCTGTCAGTGTGGGTCATTGTTGCCCTCAATGTCAGGGGGCAATGGAAGCTGGAGGAAGTGTGGGCTGCTGCCTGTCTCCACACAAATAGCTCCCTTGTCAGATGTCTGCCCAGCCTTTTCAGCCCCATTTCTAGTGGCATAAATCCCTGCTGGTCCATGGGCTTCTTTCTCCTTCTGCTCCTGCTGACCACGAGCACCACAGGCCTTCAAAGGAGACGCCAAGCCCATTCGCTGATGTTCAGAGTCTTCAATAAAAGCGACTGTCACTGCCAAGAACTCATTCCAGAGTTGTCTGCACCCTTCAAGCCTGTAAAACCAGGGATGTTGGTGTCTGAGCCAGCACAGCATGTTGACCCAGAGAAAACAGAGAGCAGCTGTACTGTTCATACAGCCTGGAACAGCTGGCAGATGTTGACATGCAACCATGGAGACTTTGTCCTTACCTCCCCAATGTGTTTGTCTGGAAAGAAGGGAGGACAGGAGCAAGAAATGGCAAGGAGAGATGTATCTGTGGCATTTATCAGAGAGGAAAACGTGGACTCGCAGTGCAGGAGCTGGTGTGGGTGGCGACAGTGGGGTTTTCCCTGCCTCGGGGTGAATGTAATGATAGGGTTGGTATGTGTGCTCTCCATATTTGCGCTGCCTCTCAACCTAAGCGTCAATGTTGTTCTCATCAGGACTATTGAGAATCTGCTGGAGCTGTGTATCGAATCTTTACTTTCATCAAACATAGCGGCAAACACAAGAGACACGTCTACCTCTGGTGATGAAACACTTATTTAACGCCAAACAAATGAGGAGAGAAAGTGGAACCTGATTGGTCGCCGTTTGCGACACAGTCATCAGATTACAGCTGGCTTGGCTGTTAACACTGACTTGAATAGAGCACAAATACACATTTGCGTGCAGCTATTCACATGTGAGGAGTAATATGTGGAAACTGCTGATAGCTGTTGAGGAGGCAGGTTGAGGCGTGCTTGGTAGAAAGACACTAAAAACCTCGACTGGAACAGATGGCTTGAAGGCCTCTCTTTACTATTCAGAGCTTTGAGATCTGCCACTATTTGTCATTACACAGTGGGTTGCAAAACAAGCCACTCCAGTATAAATAAGACTAATACAGGCGCAAACACTGTTTTGAAAGTTATGAACAGGATGAATTAATATGAGTCTGCTGATGCTCCATCACATAATGCCTGTTTAAAGCTGCATATAAATAAATGCTGAGTGACTGCAGGGCACACCGGGAATTCTTTTGGTTTTCTTTGTAGGTTTGTTCCAAAGGATTCAACTGAAGCTGAAGTACGTGAACTTGAATACTTATTATTCAAGTTATTCGAAAGTTAACAATCACAATTGCGCACTGAAAGAGAACAAATGATCACTTTATAAAAGCATCCTGAAGTGTTAAATCTGTGATTTCTGTTTCTTTGCCATGTTTCTGCTTTCTGTGACTTGTTAGCTGCTACAACAGAAGAGAAAACACTGAAGGGTATTTTTATTCATCTTCAACATCTCAGCTAACTGCAATATAATATATAATGTGACACTGTATACATACTTATTAGTAATAAAAAAACTGTTTTGCAGAAAGTACTTTTATCATATATATATACATACATATATACACTTACCATCCACTTCACTAGGGACACCTGTTCAACTGCTCTTTAACACCAATCTCCAGTCAACCAGTCAACTGGCAGCAACTCTATGCATTTAGGCTTGTAGACATGGTCCTAACATCCAACTGAAGAATGGGGAAGAAAGATCTGGGTGACCTTGAACGTGCTGGGGTTGTTGATGCCAGACAGGCTGGTCTGAGAATTTCAGAAGCTGCAGATATGCTGGGATTTTCCCACTTAACCATAAGTATTTTCTCCATAAAAGAGAAAATACTTATGTTGAGGTCAGAGGAGAATGGCCAGACTGCTTCAGCCTCTCGGGAACACTCAAAGAACATTACAACCAAGGTGTGCAGAAGAGCATCTCTTCTTGAACCTTAAAGCAGATGGGCTACAATAGCAGAAGACCACACGTGGTTCCAGTCCTGTCAGCTAAGAACAGGAAACTGAGGCTATCATCACACAGGTTCCCCAAAATTGGACAATAAAAGATTGGTAAAATGTTGCCTGATCTGATCAGATGGTAGGGTCAGAATTTGGTGTTAATAACATGAAAGGTTGCATCCATCCTGCCTGATATCAGTGGCTCAGGCTGGTGGTGATGGTAAGTGTGAGGGATATTTTTTGGCACATTTTGGGTCACTTTGTATGATCTGAGTATCATTTAAACACCAAAGTCTACCTGAGTATTGTTTCTGACACACTGTACCCATCTTCTGATGGCTGCTTCCAGCAGGATAAAGCGTCATGTCACAAAGCTCAAATCATCTCAAACTGCTTTGTTGAACGTGACAATGAGTTCACTGTACTCAAATGGCCTCCACTGTCAACAGATCTCAATCCAGTAATCCAACAGAGCATCTCTGGGATTTTGTGGAACAACAGATTCACATCATAGATGTGCCGAAAGCAAATCTGCTGCACCCGTGTGATGCTATGATATCAATATGGACCAGAATCTCTGAGGAATGTTTCCAGCACCTTGTTCAATTAAAAAATTCAAAAGCATTGAACTATTGTACTAGCAAGGTGTTTCTAATAAAATGTCCAATGAGTGTCTACTTATAATGCTTATTTGTGAGTAATAAAAGCTCTTTTTTTAGTAAATAGAAATTATTTCCACTCTCATTTTTGTCCTTTAAGTTGAATATTAACTTTGCACAGATTGGAATAGGTACCCTTGCTCTTTCAAAAAGTCCCAAAGAAGTACTATTCAGCCCCACTAAATCTCTCTGATTAACAGCTGAAGTTGTTCCCGTGTTGCCTGTTTCTGTTGTTGGGGACTTTTTCGACTTTCATCTGGTTGTCTGGCAACAAGTCCCTGCAAAAACTAAAACCTGGCTCTTAAAGTCTGTGATCCTACAGAAGAATCTTCTTTTGTATGCATTGGCTAAACAAACAAAATGTAAGGTGTTATTAGTGAGATTTAGAGATAATTGACGATAAGTTTTTGTTTCTTTTATATCAGTGGTGTCAAACTCGTTCATGTTCATGGGCCCCCTCTCTCTCTCTGCTGGTTCTGGCCTGCAGGCTGTACACTTGACACCTCTGCTTTACAAACAACACTGACTTAGTCCTCTGGCAATATCTTCATATTTAACAGGCATGTATCCGGCTCAGAAAAGGTTATCGGGTTTTCCTGTCCAGACACAGGAGACAGCACATTTCTCAAATCTGTGAAAAAAAAAGAAAAAAGGAAACCCAAAACAACTTAAGACCAGTTTCGCAAATGGTAGAGCTGCTTTAGACCAATAGGTCTCAGATTGCTTCTGGCATGCTCTCTTTAGTTAAAGAGAGCATTAAAAAAAAAAAAAAAAAATCCAAATTAAACTTTTAGAGGAATAACTTTCAAATTAATCTTAATTTAGTTTCCCATCACATTTACTTCAATTTTGTGTCTCTTCTCTTGTCTCTGCGCTTTATTGAGACATCTACAGTTCAGTCCATACGTTTGTGGACAGTGAGAGCTTTTTTTTTTTTGCCTTTGTACATGACTACAGACTATTTAAATCAAACAATCATCATGTGATTTAAGTGCAGACTTTAAGCTTTAATTCGAGTGACTGAGCAAAAGTTTTCCATCAACTGTTTAGGTGTTACAGAGATTTTCAGTGGCTCAGAAATAATTGGATAATTAACTGACAGGCCATTTCATAGCCAGGTTCCCTGGTTATTTCATGACAAATGAAGCAGATAAATGAGCTGGAGTTAATTCCAAGTGTTGATCTTGTCAGTGAAAAGTGAAGAATTCTATTTTCCGACTGAAAAAAATGGGAAAGACTTTAAGAGTTGCCAAATCATCAATCACATTCCTGAAAAGAAGGAATGCACCGGCCAGCTCAGCAACATCAAAAGATCTGAAAGACCATAACAGACAGTTAAAGTGTATGATGGCAGAATTATTTCCGTCTTTAAGGAAAACACCTTCATAACATCCATCCAAGTCGAGGTGTATCATTTTTTTTAGATCTACAATCAAGAGACACCTTCATGTATGGAAATATAGACGGTTTACAACAAGGTGCAAACCACTGGTTACACTCAAGAACAAGGAGGACAGATTAGATTAGACTTTGACAGAAAATATCTGCAGGAACCTGCACAGTTCTGTTCTTCAGAGCGTTGAAACTAAGATAAACTTGTACCAGAATCATGGGAAGAGAAATTGATGGAGGAGAGAAACGGCTCATCTGAAGCCAGAAATCTGTCAAACATGATCGACGTAGCATTATGGCATCGGCATGAATGGCTGCAGGGAACCAGGCCACTAGTGTTTATTTGATGATGTAGAGCAGCAGTCACATCATCACATCTGAAGTCTACAGATTCAGGCTATGGCCGAGTGCTTCGCAGTGCTAATAATGGATAATGACCAAAGCATACTGCTAAAGAAAAGTAAACAGGTTGGGCATATTCTTGAATGGCCAAGTCAGATAGCTGATCACAATCCAGCAGTGTCGCTTTTCAATAAATGCAAAACTGGAGGCAGAGAGACTCACAAACAAGCAGCACCTTCAGCAGAACATCATTAACTGCAAAGGATTTTCATCCGCGTAATAAAAACAATTACAATTCTGCTAGTTTGTTCAACTGATTCTGAACGCTTTTAGAAAATGGGGGACTATTTATTTAAAAAAAACATTTTAAAAATTTAAAAAAGACTATAACTCCTGAATTATTGCATTACTTTTGTCAAACCCTTTGAATTAAAGCTGGAAGCCTGTGCGTCACATACCGATTCTTTGATTTAAAATCCACTGCAGTGCTGTGCAGAGACAAAATTAAAAAACAAACAAACAAACAAACAAAACCCAAAACTGTGTCACTATCCAAAAACTTAGGGACCAAACTATTGTTATCACCTGCTGCACAGGCCTGACGTCTCTAGAGGAGACATGGAAATGATTTTTTTTTTCCCCTTTGAAACTTTTACTACTGCTTCAGGTTTCTACTTCAACTATTTGCATAAAAAAATGTCCACATTGTTCTTTTAATGATGAATAATTCAGATTAAAAAAAAATACTGACATGATGTAGCAGGCAAAACTTAGGGAAGCATGCCAACACCAGAGGGCACTCTGCTACAACAACAAGCCTGGACTTCGCTGTGTTCAGTGCTTCAGCATGTAACAGGAGAGGCATGAGGAGGACTCAGGAAACAGGATGAAGGTGAATTAGACCGTCTCCTCTCTGATTGAGCCAAAGGCCTTCGCACTGCTTCTTTTACGGTGCAGAGACTTGTGCTGACAAATACACTGACTCACGCAAGATTATACAAGGAGGTCAATTTCTCTGTGTGTCCGCTAAAGTTTGAGGAGTGCAGTGGAGAGTGTGGTGTGTGTGTGTGTGTGTGTGTGTGTGTGTGTGTGTGTGTGTGTGTGTGTGTGTGTGTGTGTGTGTGTGTGTGTGTGTGTGTGTGTGTGTGTGTGTGTGAAAGTGAGAGGGAGAGGGAGGATTTTTTATTTTATATAAGTGGATGATGAAATTTTGAGGAAAAGTTGCTTCAAATTTCCTCATTCCTGAAGTTCTTACATTCAGTGCTGAAACTGTGATCTGTGAGGAGGGGGGGAAAGAACAACAAACTGTATTGTTATACAAGATTTGAGATCATTTTCTTCCTAATGGCGTAACATTTTATTGCCTTAACAAGGTGCCCACAAGTGATTTATCTGCTCCCAGCTAGATGAGTAATCCTCTGCTTCACCTACACATAACTTTTTTTTCTTTTCTGTTTTCAATTTCTGAGACAGGATGAAGGCAAGATTTTTTTATTTCTTTAATGAGCTCTGGAGTGTGTTTATCAACCAAAGGGGGATACAAAACTCTATCTAAAGTTCATCTGTTCCTTTATGAAGCTCCAAATGACAACAACAGATTGCTCAAGGTACTGAAGAAAACCCCTACAATTAAATAACCCCGTATAAAGCACTTGGTCATGGTGGGAAGGAAAAACTCCCTTTTAACAGGAAAATACCCGATAAAGCAGGCTCAGGGAGGGACAGCCATCCTATCCAGCTCTATAAGGAAGGTTTTAAGCCTAGTCTTAAAAGCAGAGAGGGTGTCTTGTCTCCTGAATCCAAACTGGGAGCTGAATCCAGAGGAGAGGGGCCTGCCTCCCCTTCTACTTTTAGAAATTCAAGGAATTGAAAGTAAGCCAGCAGTCTGAGAGCGAAGTGCTCTGTTAGAATAATAATGTACTATGAGGTCTTTAAGATATAATAGAGGCTAATTATTCAAGACTTTGTATTTAAGGAGAAGGATTCTGGATTCTACATTGAGCCGTTGAAGAGAAGCCAGTAATGGAGAATTGTGTCCAAAAATGCATAACTAATGGACAATCACGCCCCTATACGAGAGAAAAAGAAGTCCACACATGGAAGAAACAGGAAGCAGACAATGTTTGGCATTCCAGCTTGATAAATGACCTCAGTGTTCAATCAATTAACAAAATAGATGTTGGACTAATCCCTTCAGCAGTGAGATGGTGTAAAATCCTGTGGCACAGTCATGATCCTCAAGTCCCATTTAATCTAATACGGTGCATAATCCATGAACATGAACTGCATAATAACACAGATGATGGATCTGTTCATGCCACCAGCATTACGGCTGAAGCTCTTGTTCTTCAGTAGGAAGGGAAAAAAAATGATGACAAAAGTGAGCCTCTATTTCTGCTTTCCCCATCACTTAGAAGATTAAAAACCCTACACTCCCGCCTCAGGAGGGCCACATCAGACTGGAATCAGATACGGGTCTCTCAAAGGAGAGCTCAGTGACTTTTTAATGGACACTTTCCCCTCTGGGAAAAATGTCTATTACGGGTCGGACACCTTCTCCTCGGATAAAAATGTCTTTAATCACAGGAGCGAGCTGAGAAAAGTACCCAGAGTCAAAGCTGAGAATATGAAGCCTCTTGTCCTGAGGGTCTGCTCTGAATCAATGGCACTGCTTCAAACTGCACCGTGTGTTCATGAAACAACGCTCAATTGCTTTGGAGTGTGAAAGAAGAAAGAACTAAGGCACAAAGTCAGAAACACAAATACAATTTTTTTTTCTTCCTGGGGTTTTTGACGCAGAACGTGACTCAGACGTTAATCGTTTTTGTCAAGATTTAAAAAATAAAATAAAGGGGCTGCACAACAGTTTCTTCTTTGCTGTTTCACTGAACTTCCATCACAGATGGCAGACGAACAGGATGCATTGAAAACGGTGGCTCACCCGCAGTGAGGGAACACTGAACTCCAGCAGACATCTTTTTTTATTCATCATGTCACACGCCCGAGCCTCAGTCTCAGCCAAAATAGGGAACAGTAATGAAAAAGAGTGCACAGCCTCCCACCTCCCTGCTGGATACCTTAGCAGAGCTGCGAGTTTGGCACAGCCCAATAAAATGTGTGGCATGAAAACTCTCTGATCTGGAGCAGGTATTGACAAGCTCAGACAAAGCCTTCCTACATTTCAAGCAGGACTCATCTGCCTACCAGATGTTTCATTTTTAGGGTTTTGGTTTCAGCTGCCGCATGATGTTCATTATGATGATGTTTTAGCAAAAACGTGACAGATCGTCACAGATGGAGGAATAGATGACCACTACCCTTCAATGGCCAAAGGAAACAGCACATATAAAAGGTGAAGTTAAACGCCAGGTGGTGCTGCACAAAAGGAGCACTAAGGCTGGGTTTGGGTGAAGACTCTGAATGTTTTGATTTTACACCCTGAGATAAAGCTGTGCTCCATTTTTCTAGAAAATGTGAGAGTGGGGGAAAGGAAAGAAAAAGGGAATAAAGTTAAGTAGATTTAAGATTGATGACATCTCCAAAATGAAAACTAGTCATGTGTGATGACATGCTTCCACTCAAAAGATAAATAGAGTCCATTTATGTATTGCTTTTTTAGACTTACTGACCATTTAATGTGCTTTAAACTACAACATACATTCACCCACTCGTTCGCTTCTTAAAAAGTGTTTACAGCAGTTTCTTAGGACATGTTTTCCAAGGACACTCTGTTTTGCAGACTGGAGGAGCCGGGGATCAATTCTCTGATCCACTGATTTCTTGAGCTGCAGTTGCTATGTAAGTTCTCTATTAAACACTCTGTTCTGTGGCACACTGAGGTGTGCAGATGAGCACACTTCAGTTTTCCAAATTGGTATTATGAGAAAAATGAACCGGATTGCTCTGCGGAGTCGCTGCACCATCAAAACAAAGTTAATGAGACTGTGTGATTTTTCGCAGTCATTTATTGTACATTAAAACATTTCCCACAAACCTCCAGTGGCAAAAGCTCACTAGAATATATTCACACAATGATGGGTGCGCAAGGAGGCCCCTCATCAAAAGACACAATCATCATAATAATCATTAAAAGTGTCATAGATACTATCGTCATTTTAACCATTCGCATCACCGTCACCAGTAACATCACCTCACAATAATCTCCTTCTTAATATTTAATATAAAGTCTTAATGAAGCAGACAGCACAAGGGTCTGCAACAAACTGGGGTCAAGTTTTGTTTTAACCTGGGGGGTTACTCCAAGGATGTTTTCCATAATAACAGATCGAAGAGAGAAAAATAACCCACTGTGTTATCTGGAGGCATTTTTGTTGGGTATCTGAGGTGTGCCAGGTGTTACTCAGCCACATCAGATAACTGGTGAATAACTCGCAGGCCCCTGCAGATCTGTGCAAGCTAAGACAAGCGCACAGAATCATCTGCAGATTCACAAAATTTGACCCTAGTTTGCGTCATACTGCACATACTGCAATCACATCCTACAAAAACAGGGGCACTGCCCCGATTTTTCTTTTACATGGACAAAACAAGAGGACACACGTACTAATGCAAACGTGTACAGAGGCAATGGAAGGTCAAACTGATCCTTTTTTTGTGTTTCTCATTTGTAGATTTCCCGCAGAAGAAAAATCTATTAAGCTCTGCTTGATAGCAGGGTATTTTGCAATAAACATTTTGGCCGCTCCGTGGGTATGCCTGGATGGCCAGATGGGTGTTTATCAACCACAACCAAAGCTGGATTTAAAATTATAGCTGCAGCAGGCTGCACAAACACACCCGTGAACATCCCCTCCGAGCGCCTCACGCGTCTCTCAGTGTGCCGGAACTGGCCGAGGGACAAGAGCCTCTTAGAGCAGATTCTGCTCGACTTGTGTTTAACTAATGATAAACAAGAGCACTTGAGGCACATGTCAAAAACACAAGTGAGCCTCTGAGGACTTCTCAGTGATTCTAATCACAGCGACGGCGGCGGCTGCAGCAGCTTTGGGAATGCAAGTCACAGGAAACATCCTATTACTGCTCGAGTTCATCCATCCATCACCTTTTATTTGATAATTAAAAGTTCCTAAAATGTACAGTTTACACAAATGACAGGATTTAGACTAACAAAGCGAACAGTTGGTCTCAGAACTGATCTATAATGGTCAGATTTTTCACATCTGAGAATTTATGCACTTGTCTCTGCTCAGTCAGTATGATTTACAAATGTTTTTGACATCAAGACATATGATCAAACATCAGGCGTTGTGTAACTTAAACATGATCCAGCATGATGACACTTTTGTTTTTAAACTACTGATACTTTATACACACACACACACACACACACACACACAAAGTATTCATTTCCACCAATGAGCAGCATATGTCTGCACAACCTCATCACCTCAGCAGCCTATGGACTTCTATAATCATTCATTTAGGTGCTGGTGCACACAGAACTGGAACTTTCTGCACAATGATAAAACCTGTACAGACACATGGATGTAGGAGGAACTACCATGGTCTCAGAGACAAGTTAAAAAAAAAAAAGTGCCAGCAGACTTGACGAGAAGATCGCTGTCCAACCAAAAGCCAAAATAGGAGCCAAGTGCTGTCAATCACATTCCACAGACAAAGCTAAGCCAACTGTA
Source organism: Oreochromis aureus (assembly GCF_013358895.1). NCBI lineage: Eukaryota > Metazoa > Chordata > Actinopteri > Cichliformes > Cichlidae > Oreochromis > Oreochromis aureus. The sequence goes on along the minus strand of NC_052946.1, from coordinate 23,688,841 downwards.
CAGCGAAGAGAAGACAAGTGACCGGTATCCACTGTCCACTTGTTTGGACAGGGAGAGGGAGGGAAAGAGAGAGGGACGTCAAGTCTGAAAAGCCTGGAGCTTGATACGGAGAGCAGAGCCCCCTGGGAGTGTGCAAGGTGGGCCTTAGACAGTTACTTTAAAACTGAGGATAACTTTTATTTATTTTTTTTTCCACTACTGCCACAGACCTCAAAATAAGCCCAGGGGTCCCCACTGTCTCCATTTAATGCCATCTTTTTCATAAAAGATGCAGAATGAGGCTCAACAGCAGGCTGTACCTGTACGATCACTTCAAGTCAAAAAGAGAAGAAGAAGAAAAAAAAAAAAAAAAAAGTTTTTAGTTTTAAGAGCAACACCGAGCACAATTCCTACACCGAACTGAAGGAAAGAAGCATTTCAAACACCCTATTTAACATTTTGAAAGTGATTTCTTAAACATCTTTTGAAACACGTGAAACCCGTGGATTCATCGATGACCGATTCATCTGTCAGGACAACTCAGATCACAGAGGCGAGCAGCTCTTAAAGGCGTACAGTGTTGATTCGCAGTGGCTGCACATTCTTGCCATTAGCGTGACTCTGGCCAGGGCTGAAGTAGGGGAAGACCTTGGGGGGGAATTTCTCTCGGTAGGTGTAGAGCCAAGACATGTCATCTGCGTTGTAGAAGATGAGCAGGCCTTTGGGGTAGTCCAGGAACACCCCCACCTTCTCCAGCTTGCTCTTGACATTGAGACGGGTCCAGGGCTCAGTGCAGGCGCTGTACTGGTTCCCGTCATGCATAACGATGCAGTAGAAGCCGCGGCTCGGCTGGATTTGGATGCTGCCTTTGCGACTGACTGTCTCGTTGGCCACGCCGATCATCCACTGCGTCTTCTCCGACACCATCACCTCCCAGTAATGAACGCCAGACGAAAAGCCCTCTGCACCCAGAACGGACACCTCGACATCAAAGCGCCGAGGGGAGTCCTGCAGAGGCTGTGGATGGAGATTCCCGTAGGCCACGATGGTGCAGTCGTCTGAGAGAATCAGTCTTTGGTGGGCTGTGATGGGGTCGAGGGTCAAAGCTGCTGGCACTGAAGAAAGAAATGAACAAGTTGAAGTTGAAGTAAAGAGCGAGCATTTTATTTAGTTTCAGATTTAACCCTGAAAAGAGACTGAACAATGAAAAAGAAAACACCAAAAAGTAAAACAAGGAAACACACACATTAATATGTTATGACTCAGCCAGACAGAAAAGCAAGGACAGCAGTGTTATTCTCAGCAAGTCCGTTTGCTTCATCGTGCTGCCGCTGCGGGAACAGTTTTATGCTGAGGCAGTGAGTGAACACTCGAAGGTTGCTGGTCACTTTGTAGGAGAGGTGGGGTCAGGGTGATGAAACAGAAAAGTTACCAACGATTTCGTCATTTTGATCACAAACTGAAAGTTGGAACAAAAGTCTTGGCTTTATTCTCAGATTCTGATTTGCAGTACTTTGCAAAAAGTTTTAAAACTTAAAAAAAAAGTTTAAAACTTCAGATCTTCTTATCCATCGGGGAGGCTTCTGATCAGTCCCAAATTTATTCTGCTGCATGACAACAAGCTCAAACCTCCAAGCAGAGTTATGAAGAACCGTCTTCAGGATCTGTGATTGCTGCTGTTTTTAAAAGGCACAGGATGGTGACAGCAGATATTTTAATTAGGGGCATGATTTTGGAGGGTAACTCATAGTGCAACAACTTGGCCATGTGTTGTCCATGGTAACTATGACAACCAGCCAATCTGGGATACATCACAATTTCTCTGTTTGCCTTTATTTGGTGAACTGAACCTCTGGTGTTTGCATCATCATCATTATCATTATTATTATTATGCTAATAATAATAATAATAATAATAATAATAATAATAATAATGATGATAATCTTTATTATTGAGTCTCTTACAAGTTAGTTTCTAAAAATGATTCAGGGGCTTAATTTTTGTGTAATGTTTCTGACATCTGAGTGAAAGCACAGAGATCAAAGTTCCATAAACTTTACCAATCCACACTCACCAAGCTGTGAAATTAAAATTTAATGAATCAGTTAGTTAGAGATGCAGCAGCTGTGAATGTGGCTGACAACCAAAATCATTTTGTTTGCTCAGATGCTAATCGCTGTTAATTCAACAAAGCTGGTCAATGCCAATGTTTGACCAATAATGTCCCACTAAAGAAAACTTTTGTGACCGTGTGCAGTGACCCTGGGATCTCGCTTCCTTTAATATGAATGCTTCACAGACCACTTTCAAACAGTTGCAATCAGTCTGCTAACAGTCTGTGGTTGAATGGGGCCAAATCGTCAATTTTAAGTAATTGTGTCACAGACAGGTTGCACTTATCAGTGGTTTGACTCAGATTGCTAACATGTTGCCTCCAATCTATCTGGATTTATAAATTAGACGTCAATTAATTTCAAACCTTCATCAATCTGTCTGAGACTGCAGTGAGTCCAAGTTGGGTTGTGACTGTTTGTACAGGTCACATGATGGGAAGCAACCCTTCTCCAATCGCCTTGTAACTATAAGTCTTCAATGTAGCTACATTTGATTGGTCACCAAAGGGGGGGCTGAATGCAATCACGAAGTCTGACAAACCAGATTTTTCCTAGTGCTAGAAGCCATTTTCACTAGGAGGCATTTCTCGTTGTACATTTCTGTTTTGCAAAGTACACTCTGGTAAAGGTCGGCTCCTTAAATACCAAAATGTCTGCACTACCACTGAGTTAAAGTAAGAGGTATTGTGTTATGTTTTGGGAAAACCAATCATTTAACCCAAACAACATTACACTATAGTGTATGTATAATTGCTGCCAGAATTGGAGAAGGTGACCAGAGTCCTGGCCTGTGGTAGAGGACGAGTAATGACTTGTCATTATATGGCACACCCCACTGCAGCTCAACTCCTATTTCAGGAACATGACCCGTATGCATGTGAGTGTGCATACACTGTGATGTAGTCTTCATAATGAGTTTTTACATTCTTGTATATATCATATACTTCAAAAATGAAGTGCTTTCATGAGTCTGCACAGGATGTGACCATGTGAAGAGAAGAAGCAGTAATTACAGGGATGGGAGGAGCAGCTTCAGCTCACAGCCCTCCTCGCCTGTAGGAGGCCATTTCTCAGTGCAGTTAAGCAATTTTAGGCGGGTCTGCAAATGTTTAGTTATAAGGGAAGCACTTCAGGCCAAACAATAACATCTTGTTCCCTTTGCCCTCTTTTATATGAAGCAAATTCAGGAAAGAGAGGCAAGGGCAACTTTCCAGTTCTCCTGTATTTATATCAGCCGGGATAAATGGAGGTGAAATGTCTGGCAGCCTGCCAGTGGACAGCACAATAGCTTCTTCACACAATGACATCTGCAGTGTTTGTTACAATCGAGTCATTAAAATTTCATAAGCGGAGTGCCTCTGTGTGTCATATGAAGAAACATGAAGGCAGGCACACATGAGGAGACTCCATTTCCCCGCTGCTGAACATGAGGAAAAAAAAAAAAAAAATGGGAAAAGAGAAAGGAGAAAGGAGGGGAAAAAAAAAAAAATAATAATGGCACAGGGTCTGGTAGTTATTTCTGCTAACCCATCAGTGACAGCAAGGGATGATGGGAAGAATGTCTTTGTTGCATCTCTGGCAACTGCTGGTGATGGATCGTAACCAATTGTTCCATTTGGCAGGCAGTCAAGGGAGGCCAAGAAAGTGCCCGGCCTCCACTCAGCCAGCAACGGGCTGAAATGAGAGAATTGATTGAGGGAGTAAAAAAAATCCTCAGCACATTATTTTAAATAATCTCCTCTGAGTGAGTGATGGCTGTAGGGCAGAGATGGTAGAGCTCCTCTCAGGACCGCAAACACAGAAGGACATTACCAACCTGCAGGTTCGATTACAGACGAGAAAGAAGCTCAAAAGCTTCCCAGAAATATTAATGCTGGATCTTCCTGCACTCTATATTTGTGAAGAAAATTAGATTATCAACGTATTCTAGGCTCCATCTTCTATGGAAGATGTGGTTACTTGTTTTCTTTCCAGGTTAGTTGAGATGATTAACTCCTTTCTAATATCCTTGGGTAAAATATCAACACAACAGCTAGAAACAGGGTGAAAAGAGTAAGTATGGCTCTGTCCAAACACAACCAAAGCCAGCAGCCAGCTCTTTTAATTTCTCTGATTAACATGTAAAGTCTTGTCTGTTTAATATGGACAAACAAAGTATAACCAGCAATTTGTGGTTTTAAAGTCTTAGCACAAATTCAAACAGGCCAAAAAAGAAGCTTTAAAACAGGAACAGACAGCCACACAGAAAGCAAAGTGCTGCTTTTAAACTGATTTAACAAACATGCAATGTAAATGAGAGCTTTAGAGGGGCTGCTAGATGGATTTCTTTCAGTTATGCACAAAGCCAGACAAGCTGTTTACTTCCACTGTATCTGAGAAGCTAAGCTAGCCACTGTCTAGACTCATTTAGTGGTAGGATGTGGGAGCGGCACTAAAAGCAAGCAACATTTTTCAAAAGTGAGTATCCACTTCTTTAACACCTGTATATTTACTAAACCACATGTCTGAGTACATCACAGCACATTTATACATCTCATGATGTAGTTATAGTCACACACCAGAGGATCAATGCATCTACATATAAGCAAGGCTCATTTAAAACTTTGAGATCTTTTTACTTTACATAAAATTTAAGATTATACTTGAGATTGAAATGCACATCAAATGTGAAAATATACAAAAAAACAAAATCCCACTCTTATTGTTTACAATCTCGTTATAATTCTAAGCTACATTGCATTGGCTCAGTTTTGAAACACCTTGGAGACACAGCAGTTTTCTTCAGGCTTTTAGTGCTTTTGGCACAAGAGTAATAGTTATTCTTATGCCATTAATTGTTCCACTTGCATCTTCCCATTTCCAGAGACTAACGAGCAGGTTAGCTTGCAAAGCTCTTCTTCATCACCATCTGGCCTAAACGGACCACCTCCTTTGGCTCAGTCACACTAGATTAAAAATAGGATGCCAACATCCTTGTGACTAGGAAAATAATTTCTGGTTATCTGGTGATTGCATTCAGTGACTGACTGCAAGTACCTGCAGTGATGCAATTGCACAGATCGTCTGAGGGGTATACTATGCAGGGAGTTCAACACAGCAAGGGTTTTTTGTGTTAGCTTGCTTGACAAAACTTAAAACCGCAGTAGGAGATAACATATCACGAGGATAATTATCAACTTTCTGTTAAGCCGGACTTTCTGCCTCAAGTTTTACGGACATGTGACTGTTTTTCCACACAAAACGATCCCTACGAGCGCCACCTACCCGAGAGATTCAGATTATGATAAAAACTTACTAACAATAAAAATACTAACAATAAAATATGATTTTATAATTTTACACATGCCCATTCCTGTGACAATGTAATACAGTTTGTTTTTCTGGTTTTAGTAAGGTATGGCTTAACTTGCACATATAAAACTGATTTCCCCAGAAGAGCATCTATATTGCACTTAAAACATGCTGTAAATAGAAGAATCCATGAAAATAATGCACTTCCAGGCATCTTTAAACTGAAATTTGAAATATAACCAACTGCCAGCCACATTATGTGTTTGGCATGGTGCGACAGTGATTTAGCCAAATAAAAGAGCAGAAAACTCTGACATGGTCAGATCGACATGGTTTATTAAGCTATTAATCTCACTTTGTGGTACATCCTGTTGTTTAAAAAAAAAAAAAAACTAAAAAAAACCTTTTGTTGTAAATCCCAATTCTTTTGATTTTTGTATTTATTGCGTTCACTTTCTCATACCTTTGCAAATGTTATGTTACCTACCCCGTTTGCATTTCTTTCATTCAACCCATTCAGCGTACTAGGTCTGTACGTAAATTAATGGTCACTTAAATTTGAACCTGTGACAATGAAATACACAAATACACAATGAAGACTTTATTTTTTTCTTATAATATAATATATTGCAAACTTGGCCCAAATCAATAACAGACATATGGCAGACATTACATTTTTTTGCAACCATTTTTTAAGGCAACAGGTCAACTTTTTCCAAGTTCATTGCACACGGTTGTAATAATTTTTGTCAGGTTGCATTTCCCTGGTGTAGATATAGCATAAGGTAGGATCTACAACTGTTATTTGAAGTATCTTCAGCTTACTTATATAATTTCTACACATTATTACAAATATAAACCTGAATGAGTTAGCCAAACAGTAAAATGTGTTCAAACTGTGAAAACAGTAGCATTTTGTTTTTGGGAATTCTCGCATAATGACAATAAGAACATTTCAGACTCATTCAAATTGAATTCAAGACATAAGACTCATACCTGGTGAAATGTCCTGGAAGAGTGATTTCCATATTGTATACTGTAAAGGGCCCATGTACTTTGATGTCGGGAAGTCCTCATACGTTAGGTTGGTCTCATGAATCTTCCCCTTGATCCTGAGTCAGAAAGAGAGATCAATAACAGTCCAAATCCAATTTGCTGCTTTTCCCCCGCCCTTAATAACACTGCCTGTGGTGTTCAGACCACAACATTGACGCCTCAAGTAATAAATCTACTTTGTGTGTTTTAAATATGCCATTAAGCAGCTGACAAACTACTTCATGAATCTCAAGGCACAGGGAGTTAAAAAAAAAAAATCATCACTGTACAATTCAATACGAACCTCTACATGAATCACTCAGAGCACTTACATGAAGTTCAGAGTTCAGGCAAGCAATCGAGTGGGTTGTTTAACACTGAAATCTTCATGGGACTTTCCTACGCTTCTGAGCTCTTCTGTTTGAATGCTTTTTTAAGGCAACCTATGTCGATGTGCTAATTCTTCTTCCTCCTGTGTCAAAACAAGATTTTACATGCGTTTTCGATATCTAAGATCTTGGGTTACTCTTTCTTTATCCCACTGAAATATTTATGTGCCTCATCTTGAAATTGAGAGTGCAAACTTTTTTCTTCTTTTATCTGATCACAAGGTGATTTGGGTCAAGCAGCTACTGTAAGCCATCTGACTGCATAAAAGAAATGACTGTAAGCTCGCAGAGAGATGGTACGGGTCACAGAAGTGTTGCTGGATCTGCATTTACAAGAACAGCATGTTTCAATTCATCTCCAGATCAATGGAGATGGGGGCTTTTTTTAAACCATGACCACATCACATATTTTAAGAACACTTTTGCACTTTACTCTGAAGAAAATATTTATAGGCAATGCCAAGTGATGTCTGCACAAACAAACAGCCTCTTACGCACACAACTGCATATACGGACAAAGTGACAATTTCTTTACGTAGAGCCCATTGTACACCTCTGACCTTTGCACACTTGTGGTAAAACGAGAGGAAAGGGCGTCTAGAGAGACTTCAAGTAGCTTAAAATGATGCCATGATATTATTACAAAAGATACTGAGATGGATCAGTGCAAGTATCTTAAGAAATTTCCTTTATAAATTATTTACAGGCTCAATGTTTCTGATAATGAAATTATTGCAGGTCTAACAAATATAAACTTATTACCTTAAGTATGGATGCACTGACACAGTTTGTCTTTCTGTATTAAAATGATGAGTTTCTTGTTTGGACCATTTGAGTCTATAATAAAGATGGAATGACTGACAGTCTGCCCTCATACACTGATTTAGTCTAAAATACAGGACAAAATGTTAGGACAAAAGTATTATGTGACACTCCTTTTAATCTTCCAGTTCAGGTGTTTTCATTCCTGTTGTCAAAGGTGTATAAACCTAACCATGCAGCCTGCCTTTACAACCTTTGATGCGAAACACTAAAGAATGGGTCGCTCTAACAAGCTCATTGAATTCCAGAGTAGTACTGTAATAGAACACCACTGTTGCAACAAGTCAGTTCATGAAATTTCTAGCTATGTAGATATTTCATGATCATCTGTAAGTGGTGCTATTGTAAAGTGGAAGGTTTTAGGAAATACAGCAACTCAGCCACGAAAAGGCAGATCACATAAAATTACAGAGGAAAGGCGCACAGTGCAGAGCTCCAATCCTCCTCTGGCATTAAAAGGAGAACAAAAACTGCGCTGGGAGCTTCATGGCGTGGTTTTCCCTGGTTGAGCCGCTTCTGCAGATGTAATGTGTAGGTGGTCTAGGTCTACTTTCTTTATTGAAGCAACATGTAGCCCATGTAACAAAACTACATGACAGAAAAAAAAACAAAGAGCATTAAACATCTTTGTAAGGTGCCAGGCCACCATGAGGCTCATGATTACACTCTACTGGGAAGACCGACATCATTTCTGTTCTTCATTTCTCTTTTTGTTAGTATTTTTGTTCCTTTGTCTTCTGTGTCCACATTAACAATTGATGATGTGACCTCTAAATTAAGACCCTCTTGGCTTTCCTAGGACTGTATACATCCCCTAATAATGTTTGTAATGTTTTTTATTTTCAAAACTGGTGCCAAAATAGCTCTTACCTCTACCTTTTTAAAAATACATCAGGATTATAGAATATCCTGTCATCATTTAGACTGACTACAAAACCTTTTATTCCCCCATACATCAAACAACATTGCTGTTCAACATTTTGACATAGCCTGTTCTAAAACGAACCCAATAAAAGGTTGAGGGAGTTGTGCCAGTCCCTTCATTCGATGTGTGCCCATGTTTGATTTTGAGTGCTTCAAATGCTTCATTTCATGCCCTCTTCAGTTCCCGGGACTGTTTCCAGCTCACAAAAATCTAAACAAAACAGTATTGGTCACCCCTCATTTTGATTACACCACATTTGTACCAAACTCTAAATTTAAGGCATCCTTGACTTAATTAAAGCTTTGCCAACTCTAAAGTCAACCTTATCAAGACAATTTAAAGATATTAAACTGTTCAATTAAATCATAGTCAAGTGCCACTCCCAGATTAAACATTACAGCTGGTTTATTGCAGCGCTAATGCTCCATCTGCTCTGGGATTAGCCACTGCTGTTACTCAAATCTGTACTTTCTCCTGAACGTCAGCACAAGCAGAACACACATTTGGCCTGTTCTCAGATACTACTACAACCATTTTACTTCCATATACCTAAATCCTCTCTCGTATTTTCTTACTGCACTACAATACATTTTAAGTGAGAGAGAGAGTGGGGGAAAAAAAAGAAGCACCTCTCAGATGTGACTGCTACACCCTCCAGGAAGTCGTGTCGCCCTGTCTCGTTGAGGCGCTCCTGCAATATCTGGATGCCCTCCTTGACATCTCTCAGCTGTTGACTGTAGCGCTGGATCTTGTGCTCAATGTCGGACAGCTTGCGGGCCGTGTCCATCTCCAGCTCCTCCAGCATGCTCTTCTGACGCTCACGCAGGAATCGATGAAGGCGCTCAAATGCGTCACCAATAGTTGCCCGCAGACTCTTGGCCGAGGACTGAAAAGCAAAAGACGGTGGGAAAATTAAACCCTTCTTGGCCGGGCTGTTTGAAAATGCCATTACAGGATTGTGAAGCAGTAACTGTAGTTACTGAGTGATTCAGTCACAACAGTCTAACTCTTAATTAGACATGGGTCAATAATTCAAGGGCTTACACAGTACTCTAAATTGTGTTAATATTACATTAACACCCATTCATTGATTCAGCTTGTACATGTATTGATTTTAAGTGGCTCTCTGAGAGCATGTGTACAACCTCCCAGGGAGGAAACAAACAGATCTGTTTTATAATACTGTGCTGAGGAGAAACAAGAGCACACACTAACAGAAATAACCCCAACAGATGACCAGTAGGAGGTCACAATCTTGTGGAGGAAGTCGGCCGACCGCGAGATCGGCGGAGAGGCTACTGCAGAGTGAACCGAACAGTTGACAGAGAATGGCAGATTGGAAGAACTGGAGAAAATGATTTGTAGCTTAACAGGAAGAATGAGAAGATGGACATCAAAGAGAATTAATCATCTGAGTGTTAGCAGCTGGAGTGTCAGAGAGGCAGAACAAAGGGATGTGACGTAAAAACCCAGCAGAAATTGCACTGAGGCGAGGGGAGAGATTTCAGTTTGAAACATCTGAGCAAGATTTTATTAAAACTTTTATTTTTCAAATAGTCATCATTTTAATGGAAAAAAATTGAACTTGTGTTTGCACGCTGACTGAAAAGAAACCCAAACATCTGCCCATCACAGAGCAATTCAGAATTAGAGAAAATTAATGACCTCAGAGCGATCCAAAAAAGAATTTCAGATGAAAGTCGTCTCTAAGAGGCTTCGATGAATATTTTGCCTGATCAGAATTTCCTCTGATCTTTACAGGACGAGCTGGATTTTGGAACTATCATCTGGGTCTTTTTTTTTGTGTAAATTACGCTCGCCTGAAAATTCAATCAATCCTCTTCAAACAGCAGGCATGTCTCTCTGGGGCTTTTCACAGGCGAGGGACAGGTATTCTTAGTCTGCCTGTGAGAACCCGTTAACATGACTTTGAGTGCTGTGGCATTAAAGTGAGCTCCAACACAGCCCTCCTACCTAGTTAAGAGTTGAAAACTGACGGTAAGGAGGAGGACTGCAGCAGCCCAGCTATCAGTCACACTGACGTGTTTGCTGTTTTGGCCCAGCAGGCTGCGATGTCTGTGATGGCTGTTTTGCAGCCCTTGGAGACAGCAGGCTGGGTACCTTTCCTGGGAGCAAGTGATTATCAAGAGAATCCCTGGCGGGCGTGTGAATGAGAATGTCGATCCTTCACGTGGAGACCCTCCGCATCTAACGTGAGCCAAGGTATCAAAACTGGAACCACATACAGGTAAAGGCCGACCTGCTGGAGGGATTGTTCCTCTGTGTTGGTACCAGAATTAAGATGGCAGAAAGGTTTAATGTTAATGCAACTGACATGTGCAGAAAAGCAGTAACACAATGATCTTACATTAATCCATGTACTCATGCTCTGGACCACACCCATTCTTAAACTTGGCCTTCATTTTGACTTAAACTGCACAGCTGTTCAATTTCATGACTTTGCTCTGCATGGATTCTCTTTGCTGCGATGGAAACTACACCCACACGAACACTCCCAGCTACACTACTGCGGTTGCAACCTCTCTTTCAACAAAACAAATAAGCAATGCAAGGAGACATTTCATTGTCAGCTCCCTAAATGCATCAGAGATCGATATAGTCACAGTGCAGCCCTCTTCCAGGCAGAGCACTCTGTGCAAATGGATGTAAATCTAATGAAATCAGCTCACTTCCAATGAGAAGTGGGGGCAGATAAAAGGCCCGCACGTAGCAGTTAGAGCGATGAAATGGACAGGCCAGGCTCGCTCTGGCAGGTCTCGGACACTGAGGTGAGTTGTGTGGTGGCGGACGGTGCATACAAAAACGAGAGAGAAGACAAATGTACTCCCTGAATAACAAATAATGCTGACGGTGGCAACACAGTCAGAGCTCCTTACCTGGTCAATATCAGTTACAGGAGAGAGGAGCGGTGTGCGTGAGAGGTCAAAAGACTGACATATTGAGCGGATGTTCACAGCTCCCTGATTAAAACATGGTGTCTAGATTAAACAGTCGCTCAATAAACCAATTTATGCGTTGGAACTTAACTGTCAGTCGAAGCAGTAAGAAGGAAAGATGCATGATCAGTGGCTGAAAAAGTGCACATAGTACTCTGAGCTTTCCCTTTCATTTCTTGTACCGCTTGTAATGAGGAAGTTTTACTGTCTCTATTTGGATGTCTAAAATGGAAACAAGATTTCTTGCTTCTCTAAGTATCTTTGAAGTCTTTTCAAACTGACATGTTCGGACATTTGCTTCTTCAAGCTATTATACTCATTAGTTAAGTTTTCCGGATTAATTGTTCCATCTTTGAAAATGCCAGAAAATAAAAAAAAACAAGCCTAAAATCTCCTTGTTAGCAATTATTTATTTACTAAATGAAAGCAATTGAAAAAATCTTTTTACAACTGATTTTTTTAAGCAAACATGCCAAAATGCTCCTACTTCTCAACTGTAAGTAGTTGCTCAGACATTTCCTCTGATCTATTTGTATATCTGCGATTTTAACTAAAAGGTAACTGAGGGGGAAAAAAGCTAATGAAAAAGTGTGAGTTGCAATTTCACTGAGCATATTTTGTTTACTATTCTGAAAGGGAAAAAGGCAGCAAAGGCACTTTTTCTTAAAAATAAATAAATAATTCCAACACCTTAAAAAAATGCAGATCTTATCTACTAATAGATAAACCTATGTGCTTTAGCAGGTGGAGGGATATTTAGAAGTACAACAATTACTCTTACTCCAAAAATCACACAAATGATTCATGGTTCAAGGTGCATTTCTTGTTAATATCATTGCAAACTGAATTTTTTGGACTTTTGGATGCCAAGCTATCACTATTTTAAAAGAGATTTATAAATGATATGGATCAAGGAAATTATCTGTAGTTGAAGCTCTGTATGAGTTGTTTTTTTGTTTTTATAAAGCAGAGCTGTTACAGTACCTTGGTCTCAGTGAGTTGTCTCTGCAAGAGCTGCAGGGCCTCAGTGTGTCCCCTCTCACTGTCCTGCAGGGTGGCCAGCTGCTCCTTCATCTCCCTCTGCAACACAAACAACAAAACACAGATCAGCGACTAGTAATTGGACTTCAATATGAAAGAACTGTTGAGCTTAACTCAATTGTGAAACACACTTGAAAGATTTCCCTTTCCATTTAAACCAATCAGCTTCTGCTCGCTTCCGGTAAAGTCTCAAAAACACCATCAGTCACGTTGAACTAATGCTAATCGTGTTAGCAGACCAGTATTTTTCCAACTCTGTGATACTGTATTTATTTAAATTGTGTTATTTGGGTAAGAAATCTCTTTTGATTGGGTATGAGGCAGCAAAGATTTAAGCTGCAGCTTAAACAAACAAGCCAGACGGAGAGTAAGATATAAAAGAGATAAACTGTAATCTCTGGAGACACTGGGCTCTGTCAGACAAAAACTGGGTCTCATCTCTAGTCAGGCACATGCTGGCAGAACCTGCACTGCTCAGCCACCTCCAAGTCTCCCTAAGGCAGGAGGCTCTGCGGGAAGTGGCTGGGATGTCCGTTGTCATGAACGGTGCAGAGTTTTTAAGCAGGTCTCACTTGCCAACAACACCGGTATTTCAGATTCAGGTTTTTGGACATAGGCATTTTAGCTGATGCACTCCCTTAAGCACAGACATCAGTAGACAAATCACCTGCATCAAAAAATGATCTGACGGATGAACTGGGATAAAAGCAGCCCCAAAACAAGCCCAGAAATGTCTCATGCAGACACATTTCCACAAAAATTGAATAAGCAATGATCCCCATGCAAACAGGGAAAGGACTGACCTGTGTTGCTAGCGTAAGCAACAATATCTATATATTTTTTAAAAAAAGACATTTTTCTTTAAAAGGGTTAGGGCACAATGGACCTGGAAAATCACACATTCTTTGTATGATATTAAAACAGGGATGAAACAACACCAGACGCTAAACAAATCCAAAATAACAAGGAGGAACTATCTTGAGAAGCTTAACACCTCTTAACATGAGTAGATGAAAACGTGTCACAGTTTTGTTGCCAAAGACAAAGGCTTTAAAAATGTTTAATTATTCTTTATATAATATAACTGCCTTTAATTTCCAGGCAAATAAGGGTAAACAAACAATAACAAAAAAAGAGCATGCATCTGTATTGGTTAACAGTTATTTAAGCGTCGGCATTAGTAACTCCACCATCAGTGCATCACTAGCACCAACTGCTTTGATTCAGGGGAAATTAAAACTAAACTGAATCAAAGGAAACAACCTCAAGCCTCATTTATTTCAAGTCCCCCCTGTTAAGCTATCCCGCTGCCTGGTGTATTTGCTTGAGTAACCTGTGTGCCCCCTTCTCTGTGATCCACTAAGTGTCACTTCCTTTGAACACCAACTGCAGCAAAAATCCAGCAAATGGAACTGTCAGCTTAGAGGGGCTAATAAAACAACTGTCACTCCTCACTACCATCCAAGCCTGTCTGACAGGGAAAAAAAATAAATAAAAAATTACTGATTCGAGTATTTTTTCCTACCACGGGACAGGAAAAATAAATAAGAATGAATTTAGCAGAAAATGTAAGACCTTTGTTATTAGTTGCAATACTAAAAGAAGCAAATGTGGGCAGGGGAAATGAAGCATGTTTCTTCCCAAGGACAGGAACAGAAAACAATGGATGGTGCAGAGGGGGAGCGTGACTCTCCATGTTAATGATAGGAGTGCGGCAGGCTCAGCAGGCTCTCTGCCTCATCGCTACGCGTTTGTCTGCAGCGGGTCAAAGGCCACTCCCACACATTGAGATAGACCGGCACTGACAGACTGGCAGAATAAAATAAATAAATAAATTAATAAATTAATGCTCCGCCACTTATCTGCTGCACGCTGACTGACCAGTCAGGGAAGGGCAGCTTTAACAGTTGCTGCTGTCACAGCATTTAGATGGATGTACAAACACGAACCCCCAACATCTGTTGAATGCTTCTAAATAAATACAATTTTAGATTTACATTATCTGGGAGTTTGGCAGCATGCATCATTAACTTGCCACCTTAGCAATAGTCTTTAAAAAATGAAATTCACTGGAGAGCTCATGTACTTAAAGAGATTTTAAGGAGCATTTTATAAACTGCAACACCCCCCCCCATCTTCAGATGAAGATTTTATGAGATGACATCAAATGGAAACCGGAAAGCACGTGTACACGGGTACCTACAGAAAAAGTTGGTCTGTGCAGGAGTGTGTGAGTATTTGTGTGTTCTCTGTGGAGGCGTCTCTTTCCTGTCCATCGAATCTGGCCAACACAAGTCTGACATGACATTTTCCCCAGGACGTCGAGTTGCAGGAAATGGGGGTCACGGCTTGGGGATTATAAATCTAAAACTCATTTCATCCTGCTGTCATTTCCTTCGTCCTCTTACTTTCCTGTCATATTAGCAGCTCCTGGGCAGACACATAGAAGTAAATCAATTAATATAGAATAGTCTATACCGCACAACACTCTAAACTACTGGCACGTTTTTCACACAAAAAAAAGAAAGAAAAAAAATGTAAACGAGCTTTAAAATTCCTCAAAATTTCCATTCTGTAGCTTGTTTGGGATTTACAGAGCATTATTGCTAGACTCGACAAAGAGGCGAACAAAACAACATGCAGTCGCGCAGTGTCGCAGCATGAATAATAAAAAGCTCACAGGATGAAGAACTTCCTCTCACACACAGACAAGAGTAGCTTCCCGTTATTTCATTCACACATAGTGACAAGGAAAAAAAATAATGAAAACTTGGAATTCATATTCTTCCTGGAAGATTCACAGAATGCAGAGCCAATATGCTTTTTGGGCTCTAATTATCTGGGATCCTCTTTTCATTTGTTTATTGCAAGGCAATGGGCACACACCCCAGCACAGGCCTCGGTAACTGAAAGTGCTGCAAAGTGACTTTCAGGAGGGCGGTTTGGCACAACCTTCATCGAGCCGAGGGTGTAATTCTGTCAGGTAGCAGACAGTGTGGGTAAATAGGACGTCAGCCAATAACAGAGCGGTGAACAAACTGCAGTCATCACAGTCTGTCAGTGAGCTTTATGGGCCTGTGGTGATTTAGCTTTTAGATCAGGACTGAAATATCTTGTTCCTATACTCAATATATTAACAGACCCAAAAGAAACAAAACATACTGTGTGATCAAAACTATCAGCCTGGATAAAAAAAAAAAAAAAAGGAAGTCGTGCCTAAAATGTTTGGGCAGTAAGGTACGCTGATCAGCCACAACATTAAAAGCACCAACAGGGTCCCCTGCTGGGGAACCATGGGGGCCTGATACTTACTGCAGATGTAAATCTGAAACTAAACACAGCAGCACACCAGCACATGGGGGTAACAGCCTCCTCGAGCAGGAAGCACCACACCACCTGGGTTACTTAATCGTGGTCACCGTGATTAGGAAGCTGGTATTAATGTTGCGGCTCATGTGTGTCATCTAGAATATACAAGTCATTAGGGATTTCAACTGGTAATAACCTATCTTTGAGACTCAAGAAGATGATTAAATAAATATATAAAAGTTTAGTATATTACTATATGACTTCTGCCTGTATGGTATTGGTGATGTAGGTTGACAAGACCAAAGCTGTCCAGCCACCTTTTTATTCTGTATAGATCTTGGTTTGATGGTAGAAATGATTTATTTGTTTGTTTTCAGTTTAATT
This sequence comes from Oreochromis aureus, assembly GCF_013358895.1. Lineage (NCBI taxonomy): Eukaryota > Metazoa > Chordata > Actinopteri > Cichliformes > Cichlidae > Oreochromis > Oreochromis aureus. The sequence continues at coordinate 23,672,595 of NC_052946.1, read as the reverse complement.
TATGAATTTAATTGAGATACAGAAGCTACGTGGAACTGATCTGCAAGTTGTTCCGACGCTCACTCGCCCGTGCATGGTCCTGGCTGCGCAATGTGAGGGCCCTTTCACAACGCTTGATGCTAAACTGAGGGCAGTCTGAAGACACTGACACAGGCTGCAGTGAAGGAGCTAACAGCAGAGCTCCACAAGCAAACAGCAACGACTGATGTCACCGCTGCAGAAATACCTGCTACGATATGTGCTGTGTGTTCTGGGGTGGAAAACTTTAAAAATATATATTTTGCCATCTCTGATGCAGTTTTCTTCTCTGAAAGTGCCAGCCTGTGCATTTTAAAAATGCAAACCCATGACCTCTGGGAATACGACACATTGTGTAAGCTTAAATGTTTCCTTCTCCGTTATGCAGGTCATCATTTCCTTGGATAAAAACTATAATGGTGGATTTACTGGAACTGTGTTCAAAGTCATGCTGAAACTGTTTGCCAAAGGATCTCAAATGTTTCACCTGCCCAGTGTGACAGTCTGCAGCCTCCTCTGGCACAGACGGTAACCAAAAACAAAAACTTGTAAACTGATACAGAGAGCAGGACAACTAAAACGCTGTCTCAGGCTGCAAACTCTTGCGTACATGTTCCAAGACATCAAACTGAGCTCAAGCTGTGCCTTACATTCCAGAGCCTTGTTTCCTCTAGCATCAGCAGCGCCTGCAGCCTCTCTGGGGGGACGAGTGCGTCCCTGCAGCCTGAGATCAGCCAGCAGAGCAGGCCGAGGCCAGCTGAGCTGACTGAGCAAGCCTGGCTCTGGAGGACAGACACACTATTCACTTGCAGCATCTGCTCTAATGAGACAGAGGCGCCCTGAGATGAGAACGGCCTGTACAGTACATGTGCAACTCTCTCATAGGACTGGATGTATTCTGCTCAGCATAAACATGTTTAAGGCAAGTAAATTTACTGCCTCATTTAGATAAAGATAGCATTACGATTTTAGAAGTTAACTATAGAAACATGCGAATGATGGGAGCTGTTCTCGTCTGCGGTGACCCTGGGTTTGTCAAGAATGACCCCACCACCACCAATTTTTTTTTCCCCCCCTACCAGCAACATATAGTAAAAGCAATGAACTCTGGGAAAGCACTGATGCTGGTGGCCCCCGCCAGTCCTCTGAATATAGGGCACGTCATGTAAATGATGAATGCTCAGAGGCTGCTGTTCCACTTCCTCGAGCAAGGAAGGGCACAGAGCATGCAAGTGTATTACTCTAAACACGAATTGCTAAGAAAGAAAGAAAAAAAAAACTATTCTGCCAGTCAGTTCTAATAGATTAATCCTTCAAATGAAAAAGATTCATGACGTTTAAAGTGTTGACAAAGGTCTACAAAGGAGGTGCGTGGCTTTATCAGGGCAGTAAAGTAGGTCGATGTCTCAGGATTTTAAGAGATGCAAACAGATCTCAGAGTCATCAGTGTTATGCCTGATAATGTACACACTGCAGGACAAGCCATTAAAGAGGAACAGGGGGGATCTTCTTGGCCTTAAAGTGGAAATCTGAGAGGTGTTGACCGATAAGAGAGAGCCTGCTGCTTGTATAAAGTCACTCAGCAGCTCAGAGCTCAGAGCTCCTCGCTGCTTCACCTTCAGCCCTGAGGCTTTTAAAGCGTGTCCTCTCCTGACTGCCAAACAGAAGTTCAAGACATATACCTTTTTTTTTTTTTTTTTTATACAACTGGAGTTGGAAATGTATTTGACAGACAGCCAAGTTTAAAGGGTTATAAGCCTAATGTGAGATTTCAGAATAATTTCCAGTGCAGCAACCAGTTAGTCTCTCTCTTAGGCACTATCAATCAATGCTGTCAAGAGCAAGATGCTAATCTTTGAGAGAGCTATACATCATCTCCGCAGGCAGCGGATTAAAAAAAAATAAAATAGCGCTTCTTTTATGCATGTGAAATGAAATAAAGTCCAAAACAAACTTCTAGCTTCGCACATGAGCCTTCTAAAATTATTTCCAAAGAAATCATTATTAGGATCATTATTAAAGCCGATTTATTTTGCAGTATTGTTTGGAAGCTGGATCTGGTAGTGAAGAGATCTTTACACTTTTGAAAGTACAAGCTGTTACAACTGCTGACTAGCATTTGTGCTAATGTAAATAACATTTTACAACTAACTTTTCCAATTATTTTGTATTAGTTATTTTTAAGTAACAGGATTTTCATTTATTGCCATCTTTTTTTTTTTTTTTTTAAACCACACATCATAAAACCACTGATCGGAGTGCCAATGGAGTGCACTGGACCCCTAGAGCCCTTCCCTGACAACACAGCTTCAAGGACTATGGCACATAAATCGCTCTATGACGAAAAGGTGGTGATTTGAAATGAACCAGCTTAAGTGATTACAGCATCTGACAAGGATGTCTCCCAAGTGCGACCTAATTGAGGTGTTCTGGATACCCTGGGGCAGACCCAGGACATGTTGAAAAGAGATCCCTTGACTGGCTTGGGAATGCCTTGGTGTCTGCCTGGAAGAGCTGAAGGAGGTGGCCGGGGAGAGGGAGGTCTGATCAATTAAGACCACAAACTTATTATCAATGTTTTCTCTGAGCTTAGATCAAAGGATCAATAAGGTTGAATATGTGCTGATCTACAACCATGACATGACCACGTCTATGACAAGTTAACCAGTAACCTCTATGACTTACTGGTTAACCCGTCTAGGATGCAGCCCAATTTTTGCTGCCCAAACATCAAGTGGGCCTGTCATGACCTACTCGAAATACAGCTAAAAGACGCATGTCATTACAATTGTACAGCAGTTTTGTTTTTTTCTTTTTCTTAAATACCGAGTACTCAGGGAGTGATTTTTGATAAATCTACTCATCACCTCATATTTTGACTTGAACTACAACTCGTGCAGGTTTATCAACACTGCACTGACTTTCTCTGCATTCCCTTCTAACACCATCATCTCTCTTCTGCCGCAGAGCGACTTCACCCTTTGGTTACACTTTGTAAACAAAACCTGAAAATGACCCTTGGATCTACACGACTGCCAGCAGATTTCCACCACAACTGCATACAGGCTTGTGTCATCTTTTAGAAAAAGCTTCTTAGGATTAGTCAGACCTCTAACAGTCAGCATGTTGTTAATATAAAACCATGTAGTATGTGTCAGCCGCACAAATCACCTTGTGAAAAAAAAAAAACATGATGTGGTTGTATGCCAGCCAGTGCCACACGGCAGGGATAACAAACAGATTTGTTTGCCTCTAGTTCATCTTTGCGGCATGGCTGCAGCTGGAAGCTATTCTGCTGGTGCGTATGCACTACGCAGGCTACAGCTCATAAACAGCTCTGACCAAATAAAGTATGCGCCTGCTTCTCTTTCAGTCAGTTCCTTGACATCAAATAAATATTTGGGATACACACCTCTTTTGTCAAGTCACACAGTAAAGCAACACACTGGTTCTGCAAAGGGAGGGAGTACTGTTGTTTAAATTATAAGTATAGCTTCAAGTGGGTTTTGCATGGTTTTAAATTTCCTAATAATTTCAAATAACATATGCCTGAATCATCATTTTAAAAAACAAATTTCAGGAGACTGCTCATGCACAGAGTGGGATTATAAAAAAAATAAAAGGAGCCGTTTACAGTTAATGCATGCCACGTTGTGCAGTAATGACCAGTTTCAACCCACACAGGTCTTCAGACAAAACGCTATCAGCAGGAATATAAACAGGATGAGAAAGAACACACTTACCCTTGGAAAGAAATGGAGGCCACACAAAGTACAGCGTGCTGTTCAAACTGTTAACAAGAAAGACTAACAACAACATTTAAAAATCAGTACACTTATGGCTCAGTCAGGTGGTTGCCTGGCGAATACATTTAATTTCTTCGCATTCTGCAACTGTTGCAAGTAGTTGTAGCAACCAACTAGTTGCACAGAGGTTGAGAATACAACACCCGCAACCTCTTAGCGACTACTTTTGAAATGATTGCACATGTAGTCGATATGAATTTATGCTTATGTAGACAGCAACTGATTTGTGATTGTTGCTGATTTGTCACTGATAATTGGAACATTATCGCAAAGAGATTGTGTGTAATTTCCAACAAAGCCTGTTCAATTGCAAAGCAATAGCTGACAGTTGCAGACTTGGTCCCAATCTTTGAAGCAACCATTTAAAATGCTATAAGATTAGAATAATTAGAACAGAATAATTCTGAGAGCTCGGGTGCTTCTACATAAAATGCACCCTTCCAGAGGTTCAAACTGCCATGTTTCAGGGTCTAAAGTTTTACTGAAGTGTGAAGTGTTACTGTAAATAAGCCAAAAGAAAAAAGAAAAGGATATTTCTCCACTTGGTTTACTGCGGGCACACACTAAGATTCTCATGAATTAAGCAATATTTCCAAACACCACTACCTCTAATGCATTTTTAATGAAACAGCAAATTTTTTGATGAGCTTTTGATTGTAAAAATTGTGGATTTCAAAGGGGAAGTTTTGTAATAGATGATACTGCAGATTAGAAGGATGTTCTTCTTTGATTTTTTTCTGATTAAATTTGTAACACTTTTCACACTTTTAAACTGTCTCACAGCATGTGACTTTATGAAGAATGCTCACTTGTGTTTACAGCTGGAGTTATCATAAGACACTGTGGATAAAAGCGTGGGCTAAATGGTTAAACTGTAAACAGCTGCTACAGGGAGGAAGTGCCTGCTAATGGTGCAGACTAAGAGCGAGTACAGGGAATGAGGTGAGTGGGTACAATAGAACTGGCTTCTCCCCACTAATTAGCTTGAACCTTGCAATGCATTATAGTAAATGAACAAAGTCTAAGAATTCCTGGCCACAGAAACCTGAACTGGCCATGTATCACTTTAGCAATGAGGGTGTTTAAGTTTCTAATTGAGGTATCAATTATTAAAGAGGCCAATTTCCGTTTCACTTGTGAGGTGAAGTTGCACATTAATTCTTTGTGCTATTGCTGGCTGTTGACCGAACTGTCCAGCCAACACCATTTTGTGAACGTTTCCTACACTACACCAAACTTTCGAAGACACCTGAACTGTCAGTTAAGACATTCTGAGTTGACTTGCCTAGATAGAGTGCAATCTTTCCAAATTTGTATACTGACTGATTCACACAACTACACAACAAGATGACAGTAATGTGTCGCTTATGACTTTTACTTTACTATTCAGGTAAATTTGTTATCGTTATCTACTTGTAAAAAGCAGAAAAATCAAAAAGTTGAGCCCTCTGATTGATCCAGTGTTAAGCGATTGATCTACTTTAATCCATGACTTCCTACACTACTAAAGGCAAAACAAAGGTGCCATCCCTCCGTTTTTGGTTGCACAATAAGGTCTTAACGACACAAGTTGGAAATCATATTTAAAGTAAATGTGAGGGTAATAGGAAACCAATCTAAATGCTGACTGTGTCATTATTCTGTTGCGGTTACATTTCATAATGATAATTAAAGCAAGACATTTGTTTTTGAATATTTGTCTCACAACTAAAACTTACACCAATGTTTAGCAACGAGCCGTTGCTTCAGTTGACAACATGAACTAATCCCACCATTAGCACGAGACTGGTCATGTGAAAGCTTTCCCAGCACCTGCCTTGCTGTCAGTCATGCCCTGCCCCTATGCACCTGGTCTGTAGTGAGAACCAAGGGTTTTTAGGTAAACAGCAACAGAGCTCAACTCTCTCGTTTATACAAAGGAGGCATTTAAAAGGTGAACATCTACAAGTTCCTTCTCTCTTCTTCCCAGCAACTGGTAAGCTCAAGGGAGGAGTCTGACTGCCTGAGAGCTGAAAATGAGGACTCCTATCAGCAGCAAGTCAAATTAAATCATCGGCAGCAAATCACGGACACGGGGAATTACAAGAGATTACTGCCCCGGTCCAGCCCTACCCAGACCCCAGAGAACAATGGCCTGTAATCTGTCTTAATTCCCAAGCTAATCAACTCAGGGCTCAGAGTCTCATGGCAGCAGTGACAGGGAACAGCAGTTCACATCCACCCAAATGCCAAACTGACAGACAAAACTAAATGCAGCAAAGCCACAGTATAACTCCTCAGATCGCTCACCACTCATGGATTTTTAACATCTACCAAGATCGGTAATTGTCTCTGCCCAAAACCATCTTCTTCAATCTCTCATTTCATAATCAATGTGTTTTAAAGCCTATTCCATTTCTAAGGGACTTCATACAACACCCTCCACTGTCAGGGCTTTTATTTTTAATGTAATCTTCATTGCAGTGCTACTGGTGTGCAGGCTGCTCTCCCTGGTGATCTGCCTTGCGTTAAGGAGGCTGGGGGCTCAGCATTAAGCCTCACTTAAAGCTGCAAAACTTTAAGAACAGCATTTCTCCTTTCATTGACTAAGATGACACATACACCTCCCGTCTTTGGTCATCCTCCGTCTTACTCTCTGGCCTGTCAGACCAGTTCCAGCACTCTCAAGCCCTCTTGTGATCTTCAGGTTTCACTAGCTGACAGGTAGACGTACAACTACTGATGTCATGCATTCAGCTGCAATGAATCATCTGACTAGAGTTAACATGTGGGAGTTTGTGCATCTCTGATGAAACCTACTTCTACAGAACACATCTTCTCAGAAGAAGTGATTTGAGGCTGTATAATTTACGATGTTGCTAAGCAAACACATGCACTCAGATGGCATTTTTTCCCCAGCAGCTTCTAAGTTTAGCACAATTCTGCAACACAACATACCTTTACGAGAGTGATGTTTGTTACCATAGTATTACTGTGACTTTATAGTCATACTGCAGGCTATGGAATACTGATATCTGTTTTTTATACAGTATTAGTACCACCTTTTTGTCCCACTCTCCTTTACGTTGCTTTAGTTCATTTAGGTTTGAAGGTATTCATTATGCACAGTTCTCTTAGAGAGTGTCTGTTGGGATGTCCACTGTGAGGAAGATTAGAAACTCTCTTGAATGCTTTCCACTTATGAATAATGTCTCACTGCAGAGTGAGACAACCTTTCGGCAACCTTTCCTGGACTGATGGGCATCAATAATTACTTATCTAAGATCACTGCTGATGTCTTTCCACTTTTCCAAGGTGCTTTTTCCACCTTGACACTTTGTTTGCTTCAGACCAGCAAACTGCCAAAACTTCTGCCTTTATAGGGGAGCCCATACTCACGGCATCTGGTTGCTACTTACCTTTTTAATTCCTGTGGAAGAATGAAAGGTATACTTTGTTTTTCACAGGACGGTGAAAACTCTTTGACATGACAGCAACCGCAAAATTCCATAGAAACTGAATACATGACATCAGGACAGTGGCATGTCAGTTACAAGATCATGAAGGTTAATGAGATAAAGTGTCATTAACAAGCCTTTGTTTTTATGTATGCAAGTCTAGTTTTCTTAGATTAGTTTTTCCCCATGTTTTGTAATGAAACATCACTTATTTTTCCTTTAACAGAAAGCACTGGTTTGTAAATACCCTTAAAACCCAACCAAAAACATTTCATCTAATGGATATCTTTAAGGTTCAGGAGCTTCCTAAGATGTCCTCAGCTTTCTGCGATGAGGCAGGGTGTACTTGGTAATATGAACTCATTTGAAAGGTTGTAACTGTAACAACAGTTGTTTCGGAGACACCTGTTAAGCCTGATGCATTTTAAATCATGTTAGCCTAAAGACACTGTTCAGAACAGTCTTTAACAGCTACATATTGCAGCTAGGCAAACAGCTTTTACCTGTATACGTCCTGCCCTCTACTGAAAGGAGAAATGACTAGTAAACATATGGCAAGTCGCAAAATCAACTCTTTGCAGAAGGCATGCATAAACATTTTAAAAGAACAACAGATGCAGAGACATCTGACTCACTTGGCGCAGGCCAAAGTAATGATCTAAACAATACAAAATGTTTTGCGTGATGGAGGCCGCACCAGCTCGCTTTTTTCCAATCAATGCAGATGTTTATCTGCTAATCCAACAGCTTGGGCTGAAGTAAACATGCTGCCTGGCTCTGTTCTGCCTCAAGCATCATCAGTGCTATCAGTAATGAGGGCAGGATGAGCTACCACCTCTCCCCGTTCTCTAATAGAACATGACTGTTCTGTCTTTCCCCGTGGCTCCATTTCTGCACAAACGAAGCTCCTCTGCCACAATACCACGACCAACCGCTAAGATGGACAAACTAATTTGTCTGGGGTGTATGGTTGAAAAACAGAAGGGTGGAGAGCTGGGAACTGGTTTTCTCAGAAGAACCAGTTATGAGGTACTTAATAAAGCCCATATTTTAGAAATGAGAAGATTATCGAGAAACGCAACGAAGTAAATGGAAAAAAAAAAAAAAATTCACAGAGAGACGGAAGGAAAGATGGAGCTGCTGGAGGAAAAGAGAGCAGACTGAGGCAAGCCACAGGGGAGATGGCAGCCGTGGGTGCCCTTGAAATTGCCTGACTCATTACTGCAGCAGCACGGCCATGCGTGGTGATGGCAGGCTCAGAGAGAGAGCTCTCGGCCAGGCACTGACAGTCAGAGAGTGAAAGACAGCCCTGTTTTTAAACCACCAGAGGAACACTTCAAAGGCTGGCGTGCTCATTCTCCATTTTCAAACACCACCCTGCACTAGAGCGAGGCAGACGGGAAAATGCTAATGGGTTTCTGTGATTAACCCCCGTGTTTGTGCCCCGATAAGCATATAATGCCTTGCTATAAGAATGGTGTTAATAGATAGCAGCACACAGGTACATCTGGACACCCTGAGTGACAAGTCTGTGTGGGTGACTCAAGACTACAGTAATCATTTAATTCTTCTGCAGCGTGGGCTTCAGTCAAACTGAGACTAGCATTACTGCACAGCTCACACATATACTCTACAGCATCTATAGTGTCTGGGAAAAACAAAACAAAACTTAAAGCTCCAAATTCATGGTTAAGCGGCAGTTGCAATCCATTTTCCTCTGTATCTGGTCCAATACAACTAGAATGTAGTGGAAACGCATCCCTCGAGCAAGTTGACAGCAGGAAGAGTGTGTCAATCTCTGCGATGCTGTGGTTGCATACAACCCACTGACAATCTTCATCATCACAATTAAGGCAAAGTGGCTGCTGTGTCTTCCATTTTGTCCTCCACAGGAATTGACTTCCAACATTAGGGCCACAGCAGTGTGGTAATAAGTATGCAACTCTGTCCAGCACCAATCAGGGTGCAGTAATCCAGCCAGCCTCTTTTTAAAATGGCTCCAGCACTCCAACATTAACATGACTGATGCATGACTGAGTTATTTCCCACAAAATAAAGCTTCTGCTCAACCTGGTTAAGGAATGAAGCTCTGTGGATAATGATATGCGGCCTCTTGGATAAACCCTTATTTGATGAATTAACCATAAAACCGACAGGGGAAATTTTATATACATGCCATAATGAGTTGTCTGGAGTGTATTTAAATGGTGATATTTATGAGACTATCTGCGGCTCTGTTTAATGTTTTAGATTACAAGACGTTTGGAAGAATGTTGTATTAAGAGTGCTTTTTGCTCTTGTACATTTTAAATGGGTGTCCCAAATAATCCAATATGACTGCTGGAATAAAATCCTACCTAATCAGAAAGCATTAGTTCCCTGTCAAATCTCTGCTCCCTGAAGCAAATGGCAGAGCTGCAGACAAATCCTCCCAGATCCTACCTTAATGTCCTTTATGTTGAGAAAAAAAAAAAAAAAAAAAAATGTGTGCGAGCAAGCACTTATGTGCTGAGTAAATGCCTGCCAGATGTGTACACATCACCATGCAAAAGTCAGGTGTCATATGTGTTTGTGCATTACAGATTTGGCCACAGCAGCATTTACCGGTTAAAGGATGCAAATCAGCAGGAGGTAAAGCTCTCAACGTGGCATCAAGACTCAGGGCCTGAGGTCAGCAGAGTGACATGCCAGGCTAAGGAGATTACATTCTGCTACAGACTAACGAAAGGCTGCTCTCGTGAGTAGACCAGCCAAAAACATCAGAGTTAAAGCAGTAGTGGCATGACATAACAGAAGGGTGTTCCATCTAAACCTAGTTTGAGAATAAGAAACAAAAAGGTATCTCATATGGAAATGTGTTGAGAAGAGCCTAAATACAAATATAAGCCATGACTGACTTGACTTTACACTGTAAAATGAGCTATTTAAGGGTCAAGTGCTCAGAAATTAGGCATTAGTTATTCTGCAAGTTTCTCCAAAATAGGTCTTCTGGCAGACACACAAGCGTTTAAAAAAAAAAAAAAATGTTTGCGCTGAATGTCTTTGCATTTCATCATGAAGGTCTATTCTATGATCTGGTCTCAGTCTGAGTATGCTTCCTTCAAATGTAAAAAACTTGATTTCTTCCATCCTTAGACTGCTGATTGTGAAACACAAATCATCAGCCTTCTGCTTTCTGGAAAGCTGAGATTAAAAAAAAGATTACTGAGGAAAAAGAGGTGTCATCCACTTGCAGGGTGATGAAGATGTTGACTTAACCTAAATTCAAACACTGCTGGGAAACTGGACAGTAATGCTGAACTATTACGACTGACAGTAAGTTTGACTTTCATTTTCCCCAAGAACAAAATCATAACCAAACTAGGGAAACGCTCCTTGCACTCTCTTCAGAAGATTTCTGTAAGAATTCAAAATGACTTTGGCAAAGACTGCTAGCCTCTCCAGCATTTCAACATAATGAGGCAAAGCTTTGGCACTTGGCCTTCCAAATCCTTTTCCCATATCTAAACAGTTCCCCACTCTACAAAACCTCTAACATTTATTTAAATACACCATCATACTGGCAGGGCATGTGCCCCTTTGGTCATGACTGTCAAAACACTGGATGTGATCTCTGCTGCATTTTAACACATCCTCGCCATGTTGTTTTGGCATTTAGTGAAACACTGCCGAGCCTCACGCTAAAAGTGAAGTTTAAGCCTGCAGGCATAGCTCTCGCATTTGTTTCTGTTTGACACTCAGCTCCTATCTGCTCACTGCAAAACAAATAAATAACATGGAAAATGTGCAAGTTGTTCGTCTGATATAGATGAGGCATGATGTAACGAGCCACGGACTTGCAGATCTACAAATTCGAGTTTGCCAAGATCATCATGGGACATGCTTATGTCTGATGGGGCCACTGTGTGCGCACACTCTCTTTCAGTATTGTGGATCTGGGAAGCCTCCAAGTCTCCTGCCAGAATACAAAATGCCAGATCGCCGCCATGAAAAGAACTCCAAGCAGAGGGACAAGCCGGTGTCCAAGAAAAGAGAAACATCTTGTGTTGGGCCTAATTACTTCTGCTCCAAGATTACACAGTTTTGACCTTTCTCAAGCTTCCAGCACACAGCCTGATTGGAAACTGATGAGGACAGCATTAATACACACAGCACTGTTAATTATATTTAATGCAGAACAAGGAAGGGAAAATGTAGCTATTTACTATCCACAAACTGCCTAATTATGTTTACTTGTAACCCTCACAAACACCTAGATCATACAAATTGGTTTTAATCCAATTAAGCACTTTTTTCCCCCAGTTAAAGAGGTCTCCACAGATTTTACAAGCCAAAGTCTGTTTAAAGCTCTTGGGGAATAAGTGAAAAAGTTCCATGAAGACATTTGGAGCTCCAGAAGTAGCTGCACAAAGTCAAGTGATGACACTTGAGTCAGAGTCTGTTATGGTTGAAATCTGGGAATGTGAAGACAGAAAGAAGTGAACTTACCTGACAAGACTTCCTCATCTCTGCTGCTACAAGTACAACACATCCAACTGAACTGATGGTTGAGTGCAGTGCCAAATTATTGTAAATGGACAAATGAGTTGGGGTGTGTTATCTGAAAATCCGCTACTGTGGCTTATGTACAACAGTAGATACATTATGGGTGACATTTTAAGAATTATAAGAAGTGAAATGGGAAAGCATAAAGCCAATCACATCGTTTTATCTGTCCAAGGCAAAAGTTGAGGTTCATGAAGGCTTCAAGTGTGGTGGAAAACATATCTCCTGATGTAAGAATGTGAATGATAAACCAAGAAAATGGTAAATGCACAATGTGAACGTGGAGAGCAATTCTTTAAGTGGACTAAGGTTGATGAAACCATAAATTTGTAAATACTATTGACACCACTCTCCCTATTCTTTATTCCCTTTATTTGCAAGGGGTTGTCTGACTGCTGGGATTTTCTCTGTATTATTGCATCATCTTTTACAGTATAAAATACATAAAATTTAATATGTTTAACTAGCGTGGCAAAATTACCAAATGTACTTAGTTTTTGTTTTAAAACAGATTTGACTTCTAAATTTGCATGTTTTGGTGATCAATGCAATATAGGTTGTGCCCTGGTTTTAGTCTCACCGAAAATAACTGCCTTACCTAGATGGCTGCCAAGTGGCAAGACTTGCTCCTAGAAAGACTTTGACCCAACGCAACTTGGAGGTGTGGAGACATTGCCTATGAGCCCTCTGCAACTGGGAGGCAAGTGGTTGCTGGCTAAATGAAACTGATCACAAGGAAGTATGTGGTGCTGGTTGGGACAAAATTATTTCCCTAGAATCCAGTGGTTGAGAAGCAGCAAAGATGTGAATCACCACTTCCACTGAAAACTTTCAAAAGGCAGTCATCAAACATATGATGCAGATGCAGAGTTGGGCATTTATTTGCTAGTTAAACTGACAGTCTCGGTGTTCAGTCAACCATACGCATAGTTAGTAATATAATCACAGCTAAATCTGTGGACAGAGTTGTGGGCAGGCAGACTGCAAACTAATAATATGAGGAAGTTTTGAATATTCATGGTGGAAGTCAAAAATAAAAGACACATTGTGTTATTTGGCAATTTTTTTTTAATTCACTTGCAGTCTGCATATAACCCTTCTCACTGATTAACAGTACCACACCACAATGAGCTTGCCAATGTCAAAGACATACTTTCAGGAGAGTGTCTGAATAGTCAAAGGCTGAGACCATCTCGCTGATAGACTTTCCCTGAGGGGATTAATGGTTTTTCTGCTCCTGACTGAAATTCCAATTCTAAAAAGAACAGTAAGCCTCAGCGTAAAAAATAAAGTATACAGCAAAAGTGGCATCACGACACTGAAACCGAAACTCAGACTTCATTAGTGTGATATCTAAAAGAGACTTGAGGTTTTGGTTTGAGATGCACTGAAAGACAGTGAAACCTCAAAAACCCCTCCGAGTAACTATAAATCTCTTTTATCAGAAACCTCACTGTGCTCACTATCAAGAAAACAGAAAGTGTTTTATGTTACATACTGCAGACATGAACATCTACACTGGCAATAGCAGGCATGAGAACTGAAAGGAACTCCATAACATTAGACTGGAATGTGTTGCTCTGTATACTGGAGCAGAGAAGGAAAAGGATTAGGAGCTTTGTTTCACAGTTATTGGATTTTGGCTCAGTGGGAATGGAAATACCCAAATGGTGAAGGGAAAGCAAACACTGAACTATTCTCGTTAATGTGGAAAACATGACTCAGGGTAAATGCAAATGACACATTAAACACACGCTTTATTGAGAAGTTCATTTCTTCACAGTTACAGTCAATTAGTTCCTAATATTCTAGATTTAAATGAATCACTGAGGTAGTTTTTTTTCCCCTCTCCTATTTTCAAGCATCTGTTAGTTGCTGATGTCAAGATCTCTAAAATCAAATTTCCCTTTTAAATTTTAAATTATTTCGGGCTAAGCTGAAAGCAAAGAGATGACAAGAGATAGGGAGAAAGAGAAATGACGTTGATGTGCAACAAGGGTCCCCTGCCAGATCTGAAATGTGGATGCTGCATGTCTAACTAATCGAAATGCTTTTTTCCTGGAATATTTCCAGGATTTTAATTAGTAATGTGAAAAAAAAAAAGCCATGCGTTTCTGCGTAGAGAAGCACTTTGCCTAGGCAGGAATGGTGCCCAACCGATTCCAGAGATCAGCCTGGCGATATGAACTTTATTTGCAAGTTTGTTTGTTTCTTTTAAAGGAGAAACTGCCAAACCAGAGGCATAACAATGAAAAAGCAGACGAAGATACTGACAGCCCAAAACTAAACTTAATTAAATAAAAAGCTGTTACATAACTAACATGTACTTGTATTTAAAAAAACAAAACAAAACAAAACAAAAAACAGGAAGTCCGAAAAAGTAAAGAAGTAAAGAAGAAGCAAAAAAAATCTAAATAAATCAGATTTCTCTTATTCTCTTAACTTCCTTGAACACACCTAAAGAGTGACTGCTTCTTTCAATTTCTTTCTGATTCATTCCAGGAAGCAGGGGCTGTATTCCTAACCATCATTTCAGTTCAGTTCAAACCAAGAAATGAAACTATTAACCTCTGATCATAACGAGACTTACAAACTGGAATCTCATTATGATTTCAGGTCAGTGGACTTGTGGGCATCAGGGAGAAGCAAATTAGATGTGCCTCATTCATCAGTACCTGCTGTACCTGAAAAACTCATAAGCAAAAAGCACCAAATCCCCAAACCGCTTCAGTGCAGCTTCTCTGGGCAGGAGCGGACTTAATGCTGAACTGTCTGGGCAGCTCCCACGGGGTGAAAGAGTCTGAACGTGGAGCAGAGTGCTGATGGGTTTTAAGAAAATGTCAGCCTCGCTCTTGCTAATGAGCTGTCAGAGTGTGCGCGCTATGACTGACCTGTATTTCCTCGTAAGCCTCGTCGATAGTGGTTACTTGGTGCTGCTCGTGTAGCGCTGGCTCGTCGCAGAAGAAACACACGAGGCTTTTGTCGGTGAGGCAGAAGAGCTTGACCTTCTCGTGGTCCTTGCAGGGGTAGGAGCTCCTCTGCGCGTTAAGGATGGCGTCCAGGGGGAAGGCTGAGTAGCGCTCCACAATGTTGGACAGCTTGAGACTTGGCGAAAGGAGTGGATCGGCGAAGGTCCTCCGGCACTCGGGACAGTCCCGTGTTCCGTGAGGCTCCTGTCTGCTCCAGTGCTCGGTGATGCACTTTCTGCAGAAGTAGTGCTCGCAGCCGAAGCTGACGGGGTCCTGGTAGATGCTGAGGCAGATGGAACACAGGAGCTCGTCCTTCAGAGAGCAAGCCATTTGCAAAAACTGACACTGAAAGGCATCTAAGAGGGCAACGTTGTGGAGCAGAGTGTACTTGGTTCAGTTTGTAAGGAAGTGGTTCACTGCCATGTGGGAGTTGACTTCAGGAATCCTGAGATTATTGTCTCTGTTGGGGTGTAAAAATAATAAACAAAAAGACAATAAGGCGTCTCAAACCTTTAATCAGCCAAACCCTAAATAAGTTATGGGAAGACATTCTTTTGGTTACACATTAACAAAATCAACTTCAACAACAACCCTTTAATATTTAATCTAGAACACAAGAGCTTCTAGTAAGCTGTAATAGCTCTGTACAAACTGATTACACAGGCTAAATATGGGTTTTTAGATTAGACCTGTAATTAGTATCAAAAATGACACAAAGAAATCACACTTTCCAGCTTCTCAGATTGGGATATTTGCTTGTGATTTTAGTATTTTATGGCAGTGTACCAAGTATCCTTTTTTTCCAGAAGCATTTAGCACATCAATTAATTTGAAATCAACTGCACATTCATGGATAGTCAATATAATTATCCGAACTTTATATTAAAGCACTTCAAAACCTCATGACCTAATGAAGGCAGTGGACATAACTTTCAACATATCCCTTCAATAATTTCGCAGTAGCATGTAGCACCTTTTTAAAGCAGTCCTTTTTGCTCTTATAAAACAACGCCTGCTATTTGCTTTCACTTTGTGAGCTTCCTCTTTACCTGGCGAAACACCTGACGTACATTAACGTTTCTACCAAACTAGTTCTCTACTTTGCTGCACCCATTTCCTCGCTCTTTGAAACGGATTTGATCATTTCTAATGGCAACAGTCTGCAGCAGTCAACCAAACCAACAGGCAAACACCTGCAGCAGTCAGTATTATCTCCGCTCCTTGTCCACCTCCTTCCCCGGTGTTAAGAAGCTGCCTTTTAAATACCCTTCCGTAAAGGGTTTCAAGATCCTGTGCTGCTCTTTTTATTTAATTCGCACCATCTATCACAAACTATCGGACCAATATATGAGGTGTTGCTTAGGATACATACACATTATATAACATATTTCATCCTCCTTGCTCGCTGGCAGGAACTGTAAACATAAGCGACCAGGACCACGACACCGCCAACCACAGCGGGAGGAGATAGGGACACAAAAGAGGCATAACACTGATTTAATTAGCCGCATAATTAGAAAAGTGTATGTGGGAAACTGTACGGGAGGTTGAGGGTTCCCTAAAATGCCCATTACTAATAGAAGAAACGAATTAAAACAGCAAAAAGAGCCTGAACTCACCAGCTTTCTATCAGCGACATCAGCAGCTCCAACGCAAGTGTCTTTCAGGAAGGGAGCAATACACAGCGGCAACGGATTCAACCAACTGTACCGAAACATGAGGGGGGCCGGGAAATCGACCACACACAATGTTCGCAAGATAGATACTTGTCATCTATGACTAACATTTGGAAGATAATGAGAGTAATTTATATGTAGCGTGGTAATTTAAATGATTATCAAGTTGAGTACGAGACAAGGAATAAAACTGTGTAAAGTTTTATCCCCCTCTCCTAATGAAGCGACTCGTACATCCTCTCTCTTCGTTCAGCAGCTGCTGCTGCTGCTTAGCTAATTGCAAGAAAGAAATACACAGAAATCAACCGTTAGCGACTTTTTTTGTAGAGCAAATTGCCTGACGTTAAAAAAAAGTTCAGCAACTGCCATGAAAGGTAACTGCCACTTCTAACTGAAAACAATTTTATTAGTCAAAGGAGAGAGATGTTGTAGTGTCCACCTTCGACCAGCAGGTGTCAGAAGCGTCCGCAAAAAAACTACCCTAATCTTCAGGTTTAGGTATTGTGACAGAGGATAAGCGTTTGTTTTATCAAAAATAAACGGTTTCTTCAAGAGTTAGAGAAGAACCGCGGGTTTTGTATATTAAAGCAAAATGCAACAGTTTAGTTTATTAATACTGTAAAGAAGAGACTGCTGAGACACTGATTAGAGTAAGCAGATCCTTCCAAACTGGGACTAAAGTTAATAATGCTGAGAGGTTTGTGTAACTTAATGAAACACAAGCGAACTATACTTCTTAAAGGTTAAGGATAAATGTGCTGTATATTATTTGAGTCCCAACTTATTCTAATCGTAAATGTCTTTTTTGATGTTTTTGTAAACTTGTGCATTTCCTTTTCCATTGTGATGCAATTCAGAGCAGCTCTTTCCTTTCTTGGCTCTGTTTGTTCTGTTCTGTTTTGTTTTGTTTTTTGTTGTTGTTGTTGTTGGGTTTTTGTTTTGTTTTTTTGGCATGTTCACGTTTGTAAACTAGAGCCAAACAAAATCTGGGACAGGGACCCACATGTAAAAGTGAGTCACTTGGTCACTGATGTATCATGAATATCTATAATATGTATAATTGTGTGCTTCTAGGCCTTGATTTATACAAATTTAGCTATATTTTATATTTTCTCAGCTATATTATATATTTTTCCTAAGGTGTCTTGATATATTAGTTCAGAACCTAAAGGTGTGTGTTATATGTTATATATACATACATATATTTTTAAAAAAGACACCCCATTAAATAATCAGCCCTTTATTAAGAACTGTTCACATATCAATGTCCAATTATGTTTTCATGTATTACTGGAAAAGAAAGTGACTTAAATGCAATTAAACAACAAAAATTAACATTTTGTTACGCATTAAAAAAAAGAAAGAAAAAGATATGAACAAAAATGTGTATTTTAATGGAGGAAAAAGTTAGGACACCCTACTCCCTAATAACTAGTGTTGCCCCCTTTGGCTGATATAACTTCAGTGAGACACCTTTTACCAGTCTCTGACATTGATTAGAAGAAAGTTTGCCCCACTCCTCAACGCAGAATTCTTTCAGCTGGGGGTTTCTTGCATGTACAACCCGTTTCAAGTCACCACATAGCATTTCAATGGGATTAAGATCAGGCCTTTGACTTGGCCATTCCAGGACTCTCCACTTCTTAGTTTTTAGCCAGTCCTTGGTGGATTTGCTGGTATGCTTTGGGTCATTGTCATGTTGCTGTCTCCAGTTCTGCTTGAGCTTTTATTTTTTTTATTTTTTACAGATGGTTTCACATGTTCTTCAAGCACCCTCTGATACACAGTCGAATTCATGATGGATTCTTGACTTTCCTCCCATGAAAGTCAAACTTGTGTAGTCTCTTTCTGATAGTAAAGTCATGCACTTTCACATCGACAGCAGCCAGAGCCTGCTGTAGTTCCCTGCTACTCTACACCAACTACACCCACTACAACAAGATGCCACACCAATAAAACCACTGTAGAGGAAGTAAACAACAGTGATTGTCTTGTTAGAATGCAGTGTTCTTCAGGGAAACCTTGGTTTCTGGCATTCATGTGGATGTTTCTTTGAAACATAACAAGTGCCCAAACATTGTTGCGAACCAGGCAAACAATGAACTGTGCTCCCTTTCCTAAAGAAAGGAAAAAGCTTTTGATTTAGCCTCCAAACTTCTCAGATTCCAAGGACCATGCATCCGCATGATACGTGAGGTCTTGAGGAACCGGAGGTGTGAAGGGTCAGAGGTGATTTGGCTGCAGGTCGGGGACTTACACAATGTTAGGAAGGTGGTTTTAATGCTGTGGCTTGGTGGTGTATTTCACATGAAAATATGCTGCTTCTTTTACTCCCCTACCCAAAAGTATAAAACCTTTAAAACTATCTTAAAATACAAGTAACAAAGCTATAGCAGAGTTTCAGTAGCCTGACGGGTGATGGGTACAACTACCTTCTTGCTTTTAACTTGTCACCTCATACAGCATTACAAAAGTAAATATATGACCTGTAATAGGGTACTCTTTCCATTTTTGAAAATAGAAATACTAATATAGTTTTAAATAGTTTTGCCATGACCAACTTCGCTACAGTGGTTCAAAAAAGTATTTTTTAAAATTATAAATCATGTTGTTACTTCGGAAAACATAAACATGTCACTGTATAAAAATGTTTTTGGATAAGTTGCCCTGGCCAATCTTAGCTGAAATAGTCTGTTGTTCAGACTTGTGATTGCTCAGCAACAAGAACGTGAGAGAAGAGTTTTTGGAAGTTACACTTCAGTTATGTTTACACTACTTGAAATAAACTGCACAGATCTCAGAGGCGAGTGAAATTAGCTCAAGGAAAAAGTCAAGCTTTCTTTCTTTTCACAGTTTGTCAAATCAGCAAAATCTTCTGTCTTTCACATTTGTTTAAAATGTTAAAGAATTAAACGAGAAATGGGAGACTTCTGACTGAGAACATAAGGTACCAGGCAGACAGAGAAAGCGTAGCAGCAGATTGGACTGAATAATTGTGAGCAACATCAAGCAGAGCAGGTGTGAAACAGCAGCAGGGATCACTTCTAGGATAAATGAGACTTACCAAATGTAAGTCTGTTCACAGAACATTTAAAGTAGAATCAAGGAATTTGGATAAAAAGGGTGTGTGATGTTTAAAACTCAAAAATTATGGCTATGATTTTCAAACAGCCATGTACTGTTGTTTGTTTTTGTAGTGGTGTGAGTGAGCTTGTATGTATCGATGGTACTATGACGTAGAAATTATGAAGTGTAAATGTTTGGATGCAAACTTAAATCATCCAGATACATAAATAGAAATACACCTTGTATCTACATTGTAAATGCATACCCCTCTGAAATCCTTTGCTATAACATGATGTACACCCCCCTAGAAATGTAATTATACGTCGACACTCACCTACATCTTGGTTAGGTACACCTCTTCAACTCCTGATTAGCCGATTACATGGCTTGATCTCAGTGCATTTGGGCGTTGTGGTCAAGATGACTTGCAGAAGTTCAAGCCAGGCATCACAAGGAGAAGAAAGGTGATTTACGTGACTATTAATGTGTCATATTTGTTGGTGCCAAATGAGCTGGTCTGATTATTTTAGAAACTTTAGATCTACTGGGAATTTCCCACATAACCATCTCTTGAGTTTACCAAGAATTATCTGTAAAAGACAAAACACCCAGCCAACAGCAGTTCTCTGGATGAAAATATCTTGTTGATGCCAGAGGAGACTGGCCAAATTGTTTTGAGCTGCTAGGAAGGCAAAAATATGTCAACCACTTGTTACAACCAAGGTTGTAACCAGAAGAGCATCTTTCAATGTACACCACGTCAGTCTTTGAAGCAGATGGGTTACAGTAGCAGAAAACCACAGTCTGTACCACTCTTGTCAACTAAAAACAGGAAACTGAGGCTAGATTGTGTATGCACTAAGCAAAATTAGACAAGAAAAGAAAGATGGAAAGATGTTGCCTGCTCTGATTCTCAATTTCTGCTGCGGCATTCAGATGGTAGGGTCAGAATTTCGTGTAAACAACTTGAAAACATGGATCCATCCTGCCTTGTATCAACGGTTCAGGGTGGTGGTGGTTGTGTGATGGTGTGGGGGATATTTTCTTGGCACACTTTGGGCCCCTTAGTACAAACCGAGCATTGTTTAAACTCCACAGTCTACCTGAGTGTTATAGCTGACCTTGTCCATCCCTTTAGGAACACATGGTACCAAGTTATGATGGCTTCTTCCAGCAGGATAATGCGCAAACCTCAAATCATAAAGATCATCAGATCTGAATCCAACAGATCACCTTTGGATGTGGTAAAACAGGAGATTTGCATCATGGACGCACATATGACAAATCTGCAGCAACTGTCACACAGTTGCCTCAGTGGACCAAAACATGGACTAAATCTCTGAGGAATGTTTTAAGATAATTAAGACTGTTAAGACAAAAGGGATTTAACATGGTACTCGCAAGGTGTACCTAATAGAGCGTCTGATGAGCGTATGTGACTGAAGTCGATCTTTTAGCAGGGCAATAACACACCAGCCCCCTGTTGTAAAAATATTTTGCAAATGAGGAAATTAAATTCACAGAATATCGAAAATCCCACAGAGCACATGCAGCGTAGAGAAGCGTGAATGAGCGGATATCTGTGCCCTCTGTCACATGGAGGAAACCACAGCTATTTCAACTAGTTGACTTCATGGCCCAACACTGTCAAGCAGTTTCTGCAAACTGCAAGGAACCCAGCCTAGTTTCTGAAACACTGTGACTGAACTCTTTAGGGGAGCCACTGCTGTATGACCAAAGTTTTTTTTGCTTGCATATGTATTTTTTTTTATATAATTTAAAGTGTAGCTGTGCCATTTTGCTTTAAAATAATGTGCTTAATCTTTGACATTTTGTCATCTAGTGCAGTTGACCTACATTATTTTAAAGTGTGGTTTTGGTATCCAAACACATTTTTGAGGCTACCTTACACGTAATACATCATAAATATGATAATGTGTGGTATCTTAAAAAAAGAAAGTGATTCTTTCATCAAAACTGTACACACAAGATATGCATTTTACGACAAACATTGGATATAGATGTAATATATTATGATGATTGTAGACTACACCTCTTTCCATCGCCTTTTAATTTGCCATTCCTTGGTAATCAGTGAAGTAAAACACCATATTTACATTTTTATTTCCAGCACGGCTTATATATATTTATATATACATATATGTACAAATATAAACAATAGGTAACAGTTTCTGCCTTCAAAACGGAAATAGTTGTGTACGTGAACATCAGTCTTTCATGCATATGAGTCTTGCTCTGTGTGCTCGGTGCAGTAAGTGGAACTCTCCGGCACTGACATTAGTGACTGTTTGCCATCTTCTTGCTGTGGGGTGCTAAAGGACTCCTCTTCCTCTCCATAGGGGAGCTTACAGTCAGGTTTTATCAAGTCAGCGGGTATGAAAGCTGGTGTCCCACAGGACCCGTTTCCTATGTGCAAAGTGATGTTAACGTTGACGTGTGGGCTGGTAGTCATGGGCGTGATGATCTGCGGGCTGCTGGGCTGAGAGGACGTCTGTGTTTGGATATTGGGCTGTGGTGCAGCAGATTCTATGTTGGAGAGCAAAGTCATGGGCTCGGACAGAACAGACAATGGATTGTCAAGAGCAAAAGTGGAATGCAAAGGGCTGATGGATTCCTGGCTGCTGCAACCATCAGTTCTAGTTAAAGTTTCGGTATTGGTTGTACAGTGACTGTGGTCACTGCTGGCTTCCCCTTTTTCTAGCAGGCACTCATTTTCTTGTGATGCAACTTTGAATAAACTCAGCTGAGTTTTCCCAGTGTATTTCTGCGGGGAGGAAGAAAAAGAGAAGTTCATTTCCAGCGGATTTTTTAAAAAAATCACAAACACTGAACTATTCTGCCATAAAGACTACTTTTATGGTGCCTGTAAAGCTCAGTTTTTATTGATGCTGTTATTGGATGTCGCACTGTGGTTACAGCAGTGGTGTTGTACTGGACTGGATTATATCAATAAACGTGCAAATGGGAATGTTACATGATTTAATCGTTGTAAAACTGAACACAATGAACTTTAAAAGGGGACAATAAATGGCAGTGATCTTGTACTGAATTGCAGTAGACCACAGAGGATGTGTACTTTACTAAATGTAGGGTGTATTCAGTATGAAAGATAGAAAGCTGAGACTTACTTCGTCAGCAGTCTCACAGTTTCCGTTTGCATCCACCTTAGGAGATAAACTTGCAGTGTCTAAGAAAAAAGAACAATGGTAGTAAGTAAGAGAGGGAAAGTGTAATAAAAACAGTTCCTTGTAAAGAAGTTAAAAAGTAATTGGTCCTTATCATTCTGTTATGTAACTCAAAAATAAACATAATATCTATAAAAGCATATATTTACCTTTCTTGCAGATTTTTTGATAATAACATAGCAGAAAAAGGATGAGGAGGGGGATGGTGATGATAAGGAATCCAGTGACGGAAGCAATTATTATAACTAAGAGAGGTAAGCAGAGATACGTCTCAGAAGAAGCAAGAACAAGAGCACTTTTGAAATACTTTTCATACACAGCAGTTTCCTCTGTGAGTAGTCTGAAAGTTAGTCAGTTATAGTACCATATTTACTGTCAGGCTGTTGGGTCACTCGGCTTGTTATTAAATAGGTGGAGGATTCTTCTGAAACTGAGATAGATTGTGCAGTGCTTCTTAGCGGAGCCGTCGAGCCTGAGCTTGGTGCAACTGTGGTCGTGCTTGTGCTTGGAGTTGTACCGACACCCTTCTTGTGATTGTCAGCTGTTGAGTACGGTTCACACACAGTGTCTGAGGTAGTATTGCCTTTTCTAAGAACAGCCCTCCCATTGCAGCTGAAGAGAACAAAGAGAAGGGTCAGCAATTTGAGTTTGGAACACCTTTGAAATACCGTAGCTCTCCTTCACTCACTCTGTGTGGGGCTGGCAGGGGTCAGTGGAGGAGGTTTTGTCAGAGAACGTGCCTTCGGGACATGGTTTACACCTCACATCTGAACTTGGTGTGCCTGGCAACAACAGACAAACATTTATTTTAATGACGTGTTTCACTTTATGACTTCTATTGTATGGAACATGTTACAAAAAAAACATTAATATTGATCCATAAATGAATCTGTAACAACATACAACTTTGTCCATGAGTGGAACAAATATAACTTTTTTGAAAAATAAAAGCTGTGAAAAGGCTGATGGGGTATTTTTGTCTCACCGCTGGGTGGGGAGGTGGCGTGGATACCTAAGATTGTGAATGCGATAACTCAAGCACAAGGTGACATAGGAGTTTCATATTGATACCGTAGGTGTATCTACTAAAACTGTCGGAGGAGTTTGAATCTCGTCAGGTTTTTTGAAAATCTTGTGAATGTGATGACTTCAGAACAAGGCAACGTAGGATTTTGAAACTGATATTATAGCTGTATGTACGAGGAGGCTGAGGGTTACCACTGGCCGGCATCAGTATTTTTTCTATTCCAGTAACCACTAAGGTTAAAGCTATACTTAGAAAAGGGCCTGTTCTTGTTAAATCAAAACATCAACCCAGATAAGTGTGGACTGTGGGAGGAAATTAAAGCACCCAGAGGAAACTCACACAGGCAATCAGGAGGTCTTGCTTGAGGCAAAAGTGCTAACCACTGCACCAGCATGTACCCCTCTCTTTTTATTTTTGTTATATTTTTATTAGTAGTAATTACAGAAGACCCTCACAGAAAGAAGCTGGCTCATCTGACAAATGGTACATCCTTAAATTTCAAAATATCATTTTAACATGTACCATAAAAACATAGTGACTAGAGAAGTTTTAGTTTTACCTTTTGCAGTCACTCCAGTGCCAGGTCTGCATTGTTTGTATTTTCTACAGTCTGAGCAGTATGGATCGTCATATCCCATGATGCAGTACCTCCCAGGTCTGCAAATACACTTGGACGGTGTTGTAGAGGAGCAGCTCTGTGCATACTGTAAACCTTTTTCTAGTTGAAGACAGAAAAGTATTCTTTGCTCACATCCATTGCTTGTTGTTATTAAACAAAACAATAACTGGACAAATATGAGTGTAAGAACATGGAGATGTACAGTTTATCCACTGACCTTCTCTGCATTTTTGACAGGTAGCACAGTTTGGATAGTAGTTAAAGTTCTCTTGATACTGATCCGGAGGACATGGTATACACACAGTATCGGTAGTTTCAGTGCAACTTGTGCCCTGTCGATAGCCTGTAATTATATCATTTTAGGTACTTAACTTACATTTATACTTAATTTATAAGTTTTATATGCATTTTATTACTGCACATAGGCACCGTAACTCCACAAAAGCCTCAAAAAGGCTAAAAGGATACGTTTAATGTTATTTGTCATAGTTGTTCATTGTTCAGCATAATAAAATCTGGTCATACTTTGATAACGTAACAGTGACACATACAATGCATTATAATACAATACTTTATACTCTCTCACTTAGTGCATCAAGTTATTGCAACTATAGCATTTAATACACACATTTAACCGATAAAAAGCAGTCCAATAAAATGGCCGCTGCACTCACTCAGTGGTAAAGTGGGAAGTAAAACAATTAACTTCATACTGAGTGGGAGAGATGAGATTAGCAAGCATGGGAGATCAAGTTATCTCATGAGCAGGGGTGGAGCGAGGACAAAACGGCTGAAATGCTTCAAAGCAAAACTGAATTCCAGCTCAGCGTGGCCCAATTCACTGTTGTTACAGCAGGAGGTTCACATAGCCAAAAACACACACAAGCCACTGCTTAACAAAAGAGGAAATAAACAGAGGGAAATCCTTGTGTGAATGCACCTTTTGTTAGTGCAGTCATTACGAGACCCAGCCTACCTGCAGTATTAACCAACATTTTTTGTTCAGAGTCAGGGAGTACACCTTTAACAAGCTGGTAGTTTTTGTTGCAGAAAGAACAAAAAAGTCCCTGTTCTCTATTCCCCAAATCACATAAAGTGCAGTACTGAGTAATGCCTTAGTAGTTAATATATCTGTATCATTTAAAAGAGTGTTCATTGTTACTACTTGTTGACAGGTACAACCTGTTTATGTTACAGTATACACATTGTATTTTAACTATGAAATTCTACATAGTAATAGCTTGATTTTTCATGTCTATTTCAGTTTGTAATAGATGTGAAACTGTGGAATTTTAGGAGGCTTTGTGTGTGCACCTTTCCAAATGAAGTTGGGCGATCTGTGTTTGTTACGCTGTGTTATGTGTAAGGTATTAAAATTAATGGACTCTGCTTTGAATTTTTAAGTAATCAACAGTATTGCGCATTTGCTTTCCCTCGTCTCTGAGGATGAAAGAGGGTAAACAGCAGCTTATAAATACATATAATTAGTCACAGTAGGTGAAAATTTCCTTCTTTCACACCTTCACACCCAAGTTTTACTAACACGTTTCATGATATGCGTTAGTGTTCATTGTATAGTGATGCAACTTTCAGTATAGCTTATGCCTGACCATTGTAGTCTAACTGTTGTGGTGG
Organism: Oreochromis aureus; assembly: GCF_013358895.1. Classification (NCBI taxonomy): domain Eukaryota; kingdom Metazoa; phylum Chordata; class Actinopteri; order Cichliformes; family Cichlidae; genus Oreochromis; species Oreochromis aureus. The sequence continues at coordinate 23,646,591 of NC_052946.1, read as the reverse complement.
AAAGTTTTGTAAAAAAAAATGCAGTCTTTATTATGTTTACAGGACAACTCTTACCAGGGCGACACTTTGTACAGCACAGGCCACTGTCCATGTACTCTGTGTCATTGTGACACTGTCCGTTTTCACTCTTGTAGGGTGTAGAGCAAACCTATGGGAAACAGACAAATACTTAAGCGCATCTCATTTTCTGCTCCTTAGATGTAGACAACGAAGAACACTGTAACCCTCCAGAGCCAGTAATTCAGGTAAATTTAGTAATTCTGAAATTACAAATTTATGTGGAAAATTTAGAAGTAGACAATAAGCGTAAACTTTAGCCAACTCAGTTAAGATAGTAATTTCAAAATCAAAGATTTAGTCATTGTCTGATATAGGAAACAAACAGGTTGAGATGTAACCTGCTGTACTTTTGAGTATGTTAAATAGGAGCTTAAAGTAGAACCAGACTACCCACACCTTCGCCCACTTTTTCCTTTCTGGTAATGCTGCTGGCCCCAGTGCAGACATGGTCAAACAAGCAAACTCTTGTTCAGAATTCATAGGAAGTGACTCTTTTTTCTGCAGTATTTCTGGGCGTTTGGGCAGTGCACGCATACCAATGCTGTAACTCATATGCCATCTCTGCCTGTGCTTCTGTCTCACACACCAAAAGATAGTAAAGACTGAGGTACATTGTAGCTGCTTGCACACCTGTCCTATGCACACACAAAAAAAACATGAAACTCCCTCACCGCAGTGGCCTCCAATGACAAGCAAAATGAACGATTATGCTGACTGCAGCACAGTGTTTCTCGTATTACAGGAAACAGAGGCGGCGACCTGGAAGCGCTGGTTCCTAAGCAGTAAATTCTTGTGTAGTGTGACCACCGGTAATGCCGCGAGTCATGACAAAGGTGATTTATGAAGCACTTTGTTCTTAATTCCTGACAGTTAATCAGTGATAATAGTCTGTTTTTTCCTCTGGCTCTTGGCTTCATGCCTAAAATAACTAATGATTAACAGAAATGCACAGTGATACAGGGAGATAAAGAAAGAAAGAGCTGCAACTTCATTTCTGCAATGAGATATTCAGTCTGAAACTCCATTAGAGAGCAAGTAACCGAAACCAAACATTCATACAGGTTTACCACAGCACAACCTATTCATTAAAATTCCACGGTAAAACTTACTGTAATATGAACACATTGATACAGACTATTAAGAAATGCTTTAAAAGAAATGAAAAACACTCCGTTTGTTGGTTTCAGGACAGGTGATCAGATTAAACAATATACAGAAAGACATTTAAAAGGTTAAATGTGTTTACGTGACAGAAGGTAGATCTCTACATTAAATCTTTAATGTTAATGACGGTCTTTCAGTGATTTCAGAGAACTGCGTCTTTAGTTCCTTTTCCATTTAAACTGTCCCTCTGGTCATTAGCTGAATCCCACCGCACTGGTATTCATCCAGTCTGCGATGAAAAGTACAATCAAGCATGACAGACGTAAAGACAGCGACAAAGCCTACCTTGATAGTTTGGGCACACAGCAGAAACAGCAGTAAAAGCATGTCCTTCATTGCTTCTTTAAAGTAAACCACAGAGGAGACGAGTCGGCAGCCAGCGTGCGCACTGTACTTTTCATTTCTAGGCGGGTCAACACTCACTGTGCTCATGTGTAAGCAGGAGCAGTTTCCTTGAACTGAGTTCAGTAGTTGGAGGAAGGAAACCAGTTACCCGCACTCACATATCTCGTGAAAACCTAATATGAAGTGGTACAGTTCATGTTTAAAAAGTGATGTTGGACTCCCACATGTTTACATGTGATATCCGTTATAAATGCGCAGTATAAGATTGCTATGATCTCAGCGTTTGTTTACCTGGGGGAAGAATTTAGTGTCTGTTAAAAGAGTAAGATTCACTCCAGCTGCTAGCTGTGCCATAAGGAAACAGTGGTGTTTATGGATAATATTTCTTTCATGTTAAAGTAAAATTTAGACTTCTACAAAGAAATGTCTGCCTATGGACAGAACACCAGTATGAAGAGGTAATAATTAATTTAGTACATATGAAAAGGGTTGTTAAGTCAGTAACATGATGTGCCAAATAGAAAAAAAAATTAAGAAATAGACCTTGGAACAACAGCTTGGAAGTCATTTTTAACCCACATCTTTTCGCATTATGTAGATTTGCTAAGTGGTCTTTACTAGCTTCAACAAGAAGGTAGGGCTTTATTATCAGTATCTAAACATCTGAGTGAAAAGACATTGGATCTGGCATTCTCAGCTACTAAGTTCTATTTAGTCATGTAAACAAAGAGTTTTATTCAGCTAAAATGCATGTGACATTGTTTAGCTGTAAACATTAAATTTGCTGATGTGCATCGAGATGAAGATTGTGTGTCTGTTGCTCTTCAACGCTCGAACTTAGATCAGCATAAATGCAGACTTCTGTACTTCCCACTTATCGTGGTTACATCTGCCTAATTATGCTGCTTTAAATTCAAACTCAGCAATCAAGTCCTGCTGCTGAGGGCTGTACTGCAAAATAGCATTTGGGACTTAGCAGGGTTACTTAAGGTTCAGCCCTGAGTTTTAAGTGTCACAAAGGTTGTTTGAAGATGATGAAAAACATAGTGTTGGAGTTGTAAGACTCAAAATAAGGACATTGTCCTAAAACCTAAGTTTTGATACTTGTTACCCTATATACATTTGTAAGCCTGCTTACAAGTTTGAATTGTGCTTTTGTATTTGTTCAGTCCATTTAACACAACCAGGGTTAAGGCTGAAAGAGCAAGGCTAATCTTGTCTTACCTGCCATAAGACTAGCATCATTTAAGCAACAACACACTAGATACAATATGTAATTATAGTCAGGTTCACTTGTGCCTTAATGAAGGTGTAGTGATTCTGGTAAACGTTGGGTTTTGTTGCCAGCTTTCCTTTCCGGTTGTAAATGGACTTTATCTGTAAGCATTTGTCTAGTCTAAATCACACACACGCACACACACACTGCTGCCTTGGATGCAGCAATTACATTGCTTTTAGCCTGTATTATGCCAACAGCATACTTCTCTATGTGGTTGGTAGACTAGATCGGGAGACCTTGGATCAGCTTATGGAGCTGAAAACTTTAATTTGATCATTTAATGGGATTCGGGATGTTCTGGTAAAAGCTGACAGGTAATAAAAAGTTAAGTGCTGTGTCAACAATTCATTCAAAAAATAGAAGTGCTGAAAAAATATGTATTGAAGTCGCCTCTAAAACAGGAAGTGAATGCCCTAGATTTCTTTATACACAGCAACCTAGATGCACAGCCGTCTATAAAGCACAGCTTGCAAATTATATGGGTCAAATGTAATGGCTATTGTACTACCTAATTTATTCAAAGGACTGATGTGGATAGATATGTGTGGCTAGACTTCTGTGTGTTGGCACAGTTTATAGTTTTGTCACACGAATAAAGATTTTTACGTTTCTTTTTAATGATCTAAAAAAAGAAACCAGAAACACAGGTTCAACTCTGTGGCTGCTAGTTGACATTGCTCAAGAGTCTTTGGGTGAGACGTTCTCAGCTCACCCAGCTTGATCTCTCTGTGGAGACATGGGAAATAGTAAAAGGCAGAGAGGTTTGTTTTATCATACTCTACACCTCAACCGTTTTATTCTTGTTAAGACATGTTTTCTGCTATGACACTGAATGCGTTTGTGCTCTGCCCAGTCTAATGCCCCTATGCCGCAGTGTTTGTTCCTGTGTGAGAAGTTGACATTTCATAATAAAGTTTCCCCTCCCACATTCTCATCATGTCTCTGCTGCTCAGCAGTAACAGCCCTCTTGTCCATTACAGTCTTCTAATGTTTAATCTAAAATAAAAAACTTTTTTCATGAAATTCTGAGCTTATTTTAGAGCATTAGCCTCACCTGAGTTTCATGTTGTAGTAAAAAACCACAACAAGGTGAATTGAAACCTGTTTTAAAGGTTTTTTTTAATGTCTTAACTTTCACGTGATAGGGCACTGATTTTGCATATAGTACTGATGACTAATTTCCAAAAGTACAGCATGATATTTGTTAATGACAGACATGAAACATCTTTGAGACGGGAATGAACGCGCTGCCTGCTTCTATTTCTAAAGAAGTCAGTCTAAATATTTCACAGCAAATTGCGCATACCATTGAAATCCCAAAATGCATTTATGCCACCGTTACCAGCCATAATGATGATTATGCAATGCCGTCTTGTCACTCTCTAGTGAGTTTCAGATCCTGTTTTCGCTGAAGGAAGAAAAAGTTGGTGAACCAAATGCCTTTAACATTGCGGTGCCTCTAAGAAATACACTGAAAGGTTTAATCACCATAATCAACAGGGTTAGATTAGTTTATTGACAAGTGTTAGAGGCAAAAACACTTTTGCTATCACAAGGCCATATCTTACACAAAAGCCTTTCATTTATGTCACAACATCCGCAAAGTAAGGCAACTATCGGAAGTCTGTCTGTCAGATAACTCAGTCTCTGATGTTTGTGGCACAAACCTTCAAAGTGCTTCACCAGAACAGGATGATATGAATTATTACCCAGTCATTATATCCCTGCTGAGCAGCAGAAATACATCAGAACGAAATCAGTAGAATCATATTTACCTTATTTTTGTGGATTTCATTGGTTGAAATACTTTGCATGTATATTGTTTAATGTATTCAGACATTCAAATTAGTTGGCTTAGAGGGGACAAACTGGAAAGTGAGAGTGTTATGGGTGGGATTTCTACAGCATGTGACATTTAACATAGGTGTTTCTTTGGTTTCCTGTGAACTACTGCTTCTGTACCCTACATCAGCCCCTGCTTTTGCTTCTATTGTGTTCTCAGCCCAACATTAAGGAAGTGTCAAATGAAGCTAAAAAACAGAAGTAAGCTAGACCCTCGAGCCAAAACAAGTAGCTGGAAAGGGAAAAGCAAACTTCTGCTTGAGACATCCAAAACGACATCCTTTATGTTGCAATGTTGTACATACACTTCACTGAATAAGTCTAAGTAATTCTAAGTAGTCTTGCTTCACATCCACGAGGCTGCTGACAGTAACATGTGCAGTCTAAATCTGTTCAGCTTTTATCAGAGATGAAAAAAGGAACAACGAAATTGGAATTGTTGCAGTTACTCAAATTTTATTGTACAGACATGAATAAATTAATCAAATCTGTCATCTATCACAGAACTTTTTAGACATTCTCTCAAGTTTTTCCAGTTAGGGCGCTTAAAAAAAACAAACAAACAAAAAAGCCCACTCAGTATACTTTGATAGTTTATCAGCACGCAGGGTAAGGAGGGTAAGATATGCCGCCCACTCTCCTTTTTGGATTGAACCGTTGAAAGTTGTGACGAGCTAAGCGCGCCACATCTGAGATCTGGTTCAGGTTTGGGTTATCAGACACCTTCAGTGCAGACCGATCCTGAAAAATGTTTTTAAAAACATCGTTTAATTTGTGACATGTACAGCGAGAAACTGTATACTAGGAACAGCTGCTTATTTATTAATTATTAAATCAGTCAGCCCTGTGGCAGCTTGGACTGTATAAAAACCGCACAGTTGTCCAGTTTCTCACCTCCAGTTGTTTATTCAGTGGTCCCTTTGGGTTCTTTACATTAACAGTGCTCTGCAGGTCGAGGCTGCTGGGTGGTGGCAGGGTGCTCTGCCCTGTGTTGGACCACCCTGACAGACAGTGCTTGAAGGTGGAAAAAAAGAAAAAGAAAAGAAAGAATCCATTGAGATGAGTTTATTAATTTAAATACAGCTATACAAACTTCATGGTCAAACTCACAACTGTGAGTAATTTACAATCACAACACCCGACCAATCAGTTCAAGAGTTAAAGGAGAAAAAAAAAAAAAAAAAGACGCTAAAGCCTTTCTAGAGATGGGATACGCAACACTTCTGTATTATAGTATATGGTAAAGTGATGGCATTATTTCAGACACAATAATTTTCCTCAGAGCTATATTCATACAAAGTCATGGTACATGTGTAATATACCTGTACTACACCAAGTAGTACATCAAGCCATACAGGATGCATGAGGTCAAAATTTTCTTTCTGCGTCATAACAGGCTACAGTACTGCAAGTGTTCACTATGCTGAGCAACACACATGCTGAGAGGTGCACATTTATCAGGAGTAGTAATCTCGTGCATGCCTATCTGTTAAAGTGTGCAGCATTTAAATGTGCTGTGTCAACAGCACCATGGTAAGGTGTTCATTGGTCTATATCGCCTGTATAGATACAGGCGATGCAGATTTGTCAGCTGCACCTCCATGATGTGGATCTCCTATTCTACCATATCCTAAATATGCCCTCTTGGACTGAGATCTGGTGACTGCGGAGGACATTAGAGTACAGTGAACTCACTGTCATGTTAAAGAAACCACTCGTAGATGAACATGGCCTCAGTCTCCTGTTCTTAGCTGATAGGAGTGGCACCCAGTGTGATCTTCTGCTGTTGCCTTTTCCTATCAGGTCAAAGCAACCTCACCCAGAGAAATGCAGCTCACCGGCTGTTCTGTTGCTTTCAGACCATTCTCTCTTAACCCTAGAGGTGGTTGTGTGGGAAAATCCCAGGAGATCAACAGTTTCTGAAATACTCACACCCACCCGACTGGCAAAAACAACTATGCCACGCTCAAAATAAGTTAACTCACCTTTCTTCCCTATTTTGGTTCTCACTTTCAGCAGTTTCAACACGTCATGTTGACCATGTCTACATGCCTAAAGGCATTGCGTTGCATGTGACTGGTCGATTAGATATTTGTGTTAACAAGCATATTAATGTGTGTACCTTACAATTTGGCCAGTGAGTGTGTGTTTGTGTGTATATACTGAAACATTACAGTTTATTAGATATAAGAGCAGCAAGTAAGACAATAACTCGTGCACACGGTCTGACTGTTTTTAGGAAGTGAGATGTTGCACCTTCAAATCTCAAATGAATGGAAAGACACAATGGCTAGAAGGGGTTTTATATTGCGGGACAGTGATTCAGTCAAATCAAGTGGTGATGATCTTTAGTCATTAACCAGTAACTCACCGATGGTAATCCTAAACTGTCAGAAGGGTCAAAGCTGCATCGCCGATGAGCTTTGTACTTATAAGGTGGCAGAAGCCTGGTGCGAGGGATGCTGACCCTTAGAAATACAAGAGTAAGAAGATGAGTAAGAAATCTGAAGAACTCTATTGTGAGGTGATAATTTTTTCAAACTAATCCTGATAACTTTTTAGTCAATATCACACAGCAATGCTACTGATTACAGCACATTTGAACAAAATGTAAAATAAGAATACAGGTGTTGTTGCTTTTAGTTATTAGAACTTGATCCAGTGGACGTTTCAGATTCCCTTTTCACAGGTTTCCTTTGCCTTGTTGCAGTGTATTATACTACAGATCAAAGCTGCCATAGCTAGCTTTTTATGTGTCGCTGCTGTCGTTTTACTGAATTCAGAAACAGCTTCAGCTTTTAACATGTAAAATATGTGAAGGCAGAAAAAAAATAACACAAGGTCTAAGTCTCTGCTGCACACAGTAGAGCTGCTGCCTCGTGTATTCAATTGAAAGTGACAGACTAATATCTTTTAGATAAAGCCAATGAAGTGCTTTAATGTTCATAAGTGGTTTAACAATGCAGTTCAAGTGCAGGCCATCAGTACCTGATTAGAGCAGGTTCAGCAACAGTGTGGGGGTGGGAGGATTTGGGCTTTTTGCACAGAGGACAGCACTCCTGAGAGTGGAGGGGGACTGGGAACAGTCTGCTGTTAATCCTGTAAGAGAATGTACCTGCACAAAAGGTGAGCAAGCAGAGACAAGTGTTAGATCAGCCTTAATGAGCGGAAATAGAAAGTGGCCTGTTCAGATAAATGCTCCCTCTTACACTGATGAGTGTCCATGTTAGCTTCTGGGCCGTCCTTGTCTGTTAGCAGTGGTGTGACTGGATGGTTCTCCTCAGAGAATCTGTGAGGGAAATCTTAATGAACCACAGGAACACACGGTATAGATATATAATAAAGATACTTAAAGAGCACCACTCACTCGGTTTGTCCACTGTGGACACACTCGTCCTTATTCAGCGATCGAAATACACAGAGATCATTGAAGAACTCATCTGAGCGCTCTATTAAGGAGTCCTCAGTATCCAGCACTCCTAACAGGGGTAAAAACAAATATCAGTTGTTATCGGTCCTTCTGCTTCAGAGATAAAAAGTGGACTCAAGGGGTGGAGATGCCAGAAGGCAGCTATACAGGACAGTTATGAGCACTTGGGTACCCCATCGGCCAACAGGAACCACGATAACAATGCATGAAGGTCAGCTAAAGCCAAATACAATGTAAGACAGGTGCTGAGAAGCCAGCTCAATGGTAGGAAAAAGATCCAAGGCATCAATAAAAACACCCTACAAATCACCAGATACCCAGAACCCTTAAACTCTGGTAGAGGATCAGAGCTTCAGGAACACACATACCACACTCCCAGAGGGCAACAGGGAGAATTTTGATATGATAACAATTCATCTTTCATCATTATTGAACAATTTAAAGTTCAGAAAACAGGTCTATGTAAAGAAAACTTAACATGCAAAATTATACTAGAACGCATGGCAGGGTTTTTCCACCTTAATTCAAAAGAAAAAGCTGTAATAAATGTATTTTGATGTCTGTGGATGTCTCCACAATCAGACTTTTTAAATTATTTGTTAATCTAGGATGCCACAATAGAAAATGCAAAGGTTATATCTAGGTTATATCTATTTCACCACTGCAGGTTCTATGAGTCAGTACTTTCAAAAGCACATTGTGAAAATGTATTACTTGTGGGATTAAAAAAAAAAGAAATCATGTAACTTGACTTTTCAGCATTATAGATTTCCTCCTACTAGGACGATAAAATCCAAGGTCAGAGGAGGGGTCAAAAGGTTAAATAGATCTAATAATAAGATTTGAAATGTATGCAAACTTAATTTAACCTAAATTAGCAAAGCTTGGCTCCCTATATTTCAGGAGCATTTTGGCTACAGATCAGTGCGATATGTGACAGACCGATAAAGCTTACCTGCTATCCAGTCATATCCGAGTAAGGGTGGTAGATGATGCCTCTCTGGGTCACGGATGTCTTCGGAATCGTCCGACTGAAACGTGACCCTGCTTTGCACACCCCTCTACAAAAAGAAAACAGGCAGTGCATTAGCAATAAGCATATTCTACTTCCACCTTTTCAGTGGACATAAAGCACACAGCTTGTTGCAGACTTGTAGTTTATAAACTAGTTGTAACGATATAAATACAAAACTCCCAAACCAATGTAGATACGAATTAGCTTTTTTAAAGGACGATTGTCAGTGAAATACTAGTGAGCGCCCTTTCTGTTTGAGATGAATTATTTATTCCTACTGACATTACCCTGCCTGAGTAACACAGGCAGGGTAATGCTGATGCTCCTTTGCTTACCTGTCCTTTGCTCGGATTTACTACACAGGGCTTGGTGCTGAATGGCTCCGTGTCCTGTTTCTTGCTGCCTCTAATGAGATCTGATTTAACTGTTTGTTCAGCAGTTCCTTCTCTGTGTTTGGTGAAAGATGGTGTGAAAACAGTCTTTTTGATGACTGTTCTTTTCTCACAAGTGTCTGATGAAGACAGGAAGAAAATGATTTCTAAATGATTATTTCACACATTACATGCGGACCACAGGCTCACAGTCAAATGGAAAGTACCAGCAGGATAAAAAGGCAGCGCAACAACAAAAAAAACAACAAACAAACAAAAAAAGACTAATGTCAATAGTGAAAAGGTGATAATGACACAAATATTTTTTTATTTTAGTTACATTTTAACACATATCAGTTAATTGTCATCTGATGAATGGTAATAAAGGTGCACTTTGTAGTTTTTCTTCCAGATACTTTCAAATTGTACACATCATTTCATCATGTATATACTAAATTTACTATTAAAAAATAAAACTAAGCATCATCCACTCTCTATAATAAAGCTCACATCTCCAGGGAAAAAATACTTGTAAAATATTTAAAGTACTTCATTAATAAGTACTTCAGGCCTCAGTCACACTACACCACGAAAAACCATTTGTCTTGCATTTGATTGCGAGTGTCTGAAGTGGAATGTTGAGCATATTAATTTAATAAACCCTAACATACAATTAAGGGGCGTGAAAGAAATGTGAATATGTTGCACTGTGTGAGCGCACTGCTGAGGGGAAACGTGGAGAGATGTTTTCACTGCGTCGCAATCTCTGTGCAGAAATGTGACTAAAAAACCTGAAACACCCACTCTGCTTGCTGTAAAAAGAAAAAAAAAAGTTTTATCCATTTATCTGTTCAGTTCAGTTCTGCTCTATTTCAGGGTTGTTGGGGAGCAGAAATATGCGTTCCTTTGCTCTAAACACTTACAGTTACGGGGCAAAGCCCAAGTTTTGGCACTGCACTCAGCTTTGAGAAATCCATCAGTAAAAGTTACGCACTCATTCTGATAAACTTGCTCCCCTCTCATTCCAAATAAATGAACACTCCTAAAGACAACTAATGCACAAATATCGGGCGCAAAATAAGACATGCTTTTTTGTGATAAATTTAGAGCTATTTGCAGCCATTTGCTAAAAACCTTAGCAACTCAGTTGTATGTGATTTATTACATTATATCCTCACTTGGAGAAGTAAATGATGAAGCAGACCAACTCCGACTGATTGCAAAGTCTTGGCAATTAATTTTCCATTTACAAATAAGACAACGATTAACTGCAGACCTTGACAAATCCGTTTTAGAGTAATTGCATTGATTTCAAGTCAAACTGACACAGGTTTACTCCCACAGTGTGGCCTATGCAGTGGCTTTGCAACCAAAACTGGTCACTGAGAGGTTAAGGGTGCTGCACGCTTAACCTCTGGATGACCATTTGGTTGGTGCAACTATTTGCAATCAGTCCCAGACAGCAAAAAAATTCATTCCAGTCACTCACCAACCACCACCTCTCGTGATCGCACGGAAGTTACCGGTCTATTTTTCCTCTAGTGTAACTGAGGCCTTCGTGAAATCAGAAGCAGACTATCAGAGTTTGAGAGTAAATATGTGAAGTTTGGCTCTATAATCCCTGTTAAAGCATCAAGAGCTGCAAGTTCTAACTGTGAATGATGCAGTAAAGTGACGGTGAGGTTAGGGTCTTTTCACTCAGGAGTGAGGCAGCAACTGCACCTTCTCTTGCAAAACCAACAAACATTGCACATTACATTTCTTCAGAGACGCCCACATAACAAGACTTTCTGACTGCGAGATGTGAAACAGCAGCCCCGGTGCATAGACCCAGTTCAGTTTCACAGACTGTAGAACAACCCACATGGCACAGTAGCAGTATCTGTATTAACACACAGACTGCTCTGGATATGATAGCAAATTACCTTTTTTATCTTGTACGCAAATATTTTGTTCTTGGTAGAATACTGAAATGAATGAGCTGCATTTGTGTTTATACATTTATAAATTTGTCCTGTTTCAATCTGGCTCTGTCTGTGGCTGAGAGAATCAAACCCGATGTGTGGCTTCTTCGTGGTCTGCCAGTAGCGAGTCCACCTCTAGACCTAACAGCACCACAGATCTGATGCAGATAGCAACAGATTAAAGATTTATCACAGCTAATTGGGGGATTATTGCAAATAGATTGCATGTAAGTGGCAACTTGATCCTTTTCAATCAAAAACTGATTAAACAGGATCAAGACTGAGTCCATCTTATTTTCATTTTATTGCAGTCTTGACACACCAAGGTCATTTTGCAGATGGCAGCTGACTGGGAGTGGTCTCAGACCTGGTCACTGACTTCGAAATAACCATTTTAAACATGTTAATATTTCATGAAAAATATTAGCTGACTTTCATTTTGATGGCAGCAAAACATGGGCCAGGGGCAAACAAAGGCCAGAAAAGTAAATGGTACTAAAAAGAAACAGCTAGAGGAACATTTTTTTAACTAATTGACAGCAGGTCAAGATGATTGGATTAAAAAAAAAAAAGCGTTTTAAACAGGCAGAGTTTCCCAGAATCAAAGATGGGCAGAGGTTCACCAATTTGTACAAAACAGCATGTACAGCTTGTTGAACAGGTTCAGAATAATGTCTTCAATGTGAAATGAAAAGATTTTGAATATCTAATCTACAGTACATAATATCATCAAAAGATTCCAAGAGTCTGAAGAAATCTCTCTACACAAAGCACAAGGCTGAGAACCAATATTGGATGCCCATAGTCTTCTGACTATCAAGCAGCACTACATTTAATGATGATTCTCTGATGGAAATACTACATGGACTGAGGTAAAGTGGAAAACAGTTTCTTTTTGGAAAACATGGCTGCTGTGTCCTCTGGACTAAAGAGAAAAAGAGGGCATAGAGCTTGTTAACAATGCTCAAAAGTATGTATCTCTCATGGCATGGGGATACATCAGCATCTATGGAACTGCCATTCGGAAAGGTCTCATGAGTGCTGAAACATATCCTCCCTTCCAGACTTCTTTTTCAGGGAAAGTCTTGGATATTTCAGTTCCTCCATACTGCATCTATTTCAACAGCATGGCTTCACAGTATGAGTCTGGGCATTGCACTGGCAAGCGTACAGTTACTTTTACCCAAGTAAAAGCATTTGACACAACATGAAGTGAAAAATTTGACGAAGAAGACCGTCTGAGCAGCTAGAACCCCCCACAAGACAAGAATGGGATATCGTGCGAGATCAATCAATTGGAGACTAGGGCTGCCACGATTAGTCGACTAGTCACGATTACGTCGACTATCAAAATCGTCGACTGATTTAATAGTCGACGCATCGTTTGAAGCTTTGTAAGATCACAAAAGACGCAGGAATAAGTAGTAGGATTTAAGAGTGTAATAACGGACTGAAACAGAAGATGGCAGCACTGCATGTACAAGGATGCCAGCTGCCGTTACACTCCGAAGAAGAAGAAGCAGCAGTGTCCCAGAATTCATAGCGCGGCCCTGCTCAGTTTTCAACAATGGCGGTAGCTAGTTAGTTTTAATATTACTCTTATTAATCTTTCTGGGTCACAAAATAAACGTTTAACATATTTTCAGGCGAGAATGTAGCTGTGTAAACCTCAAATATTTGCTCAGTTTATCAAGACACTGCATATTTTCAAAAGCGCTCCAACGTTTTCAGAGACGTCTGTTACCCACTAGCTCGATAGCTAGCCGGGGGCAAGGCTCACTAGAGCCCGTGAGAACACTGGACTCCCGGCAAATCGTTTTCAAACCCACCACTGTCTTTCGCTACTCAGGTTAAACATATATAAGTCAGTTAGATAACTTAAAAATGTTATTGTTTGGCCTTTTTTTTGAGTATTTTATTTGTTCCTGAGTAAATCGGTTTGGCTGAGATTAAAGTTATAGTTTATACACGACTGAATAAACGTCAAGCAGACAACTGATTATCAGAAGTGTGAGATGTTCGAGAATATACTCCGGTGTCCCGTTATATTTTAGATAGCAAGGAGTTTATTAAACTTTACCGAAACAATCTGTAAATCTCATTAAATTTAATAAACTATCATCTTGTCTTTATTTTTAGTTAGCACATACCCTAAACACTTAAAACTGTAAGCTAATGTTATATAAGAGCAGATGCTGCTGGTGCAATAAGCTGTACGTTTTACGTCCAATGGATGCATGATCCGATTAGTCGACTAATCGCAAAAATAATCGGTGACTAGTCGACTATCAAAATAATCGTTTGTGGCAGCCCTATTGGAGACCAGAACAACAAACGACGGAGGCACCAGACAAGTGCAATCAAACGATGAGTTTGTTAACACAGGAGAGGAAACATCAGCATATGTCTTCCTCTGACAAAAATACAATGGATGCGGGTTTTATAGCAGTGAGGATCATGCCTCCACGTACGTCAACACAGGTCAAAAATACATTGTGTACAGTCATTGTTTACAGACAAGGGTACATCTTGTACATCTCTAATAACTATAAACAGTCATATAACTTCTCTTTTCTATAACACCTGCCTTTTAAGGTAATAAACTTCAAGCTTCAGGGTCTCTAAGGGCTAATAATTGACCCTCGTCACCAATCACTAAGTAGACAGAATTGGCGCAGGTCTCAAAGAAAAGCAGAAGACACTTGGGCCTTTGCTCAGGCCTGCTACTAGATTAATATGTGTATTGTAAGCATGCATGCAATTAACCTGCTATGTTCTCATCTTCCCTCAACATGTATCACCTGGACACTCTCACCAGTGAAGCTTAAAACCCTCTTGGATGGAACATCAACTCCAAACAAGCACAGATATGCAATGTGTATAAAATGAACTCAACCTGTGAATAGAATGAATGTGATGACAGACATATTCAATGCAATATGAACCCTGTAAGAAATATTACTGATAAAATAATACTGTAAAACATGTTATTAATGCATTTATCATAAGGTAGATTATATGGTAGCAATAAAAGAATCTCTGAATCCCAACAGGGACAACATTCCTGTCCCAAAAATCCACCATGTGGTTTCCTCAGTGTCCAGACGCGTACACAGTGGTAAATATGATCCTGTCCCAAGTTTTTTGAGACGTGTTACTGCCATCAAATTCAAAATGACATTATCTTTGCCCCTAAAATCGTACATTTTCTGGTTTAAACATGTATTCTAATGTGAATATGCGCCTACGAGATCTGCAGATCATCGCAGTCTGTCTTTATTTACGTCTTAGACATTTTTGGAGTTGGGGCTGTATACATGAAGGAGTTTAATCTGGCTATCTCGTAAACAAAACGTCGACAGCTTTGGTTTGTTGTGATGTGGGGTCTGGATTGATAATGAGCAACTCTGATGCGACCTTAGCTTATTGCTAATTACTTCTCTCGTGCCGCCAGCGTCAAGTAAACAAACAGTTTAATTACCGGCAAACTTCACGGAAGGTCTGGCTAGGGCTGCCCTTGCAGGGCCGCGGTCTTCACCGGTCATCCAGACCGTTTCTTCAAGTGGTCCTCTCTCCTCAGCTCCATCCTCTCTCTCCCTCTTGCGGCTTTCACTGCAGCCGCACAGCCGCTCCAGTTTCTCTCCATGCTGCCTCAGCTGGTCCAGTAACTGTTTATTGCGCTCTCGCAACACCTCCAGCCGATCCATGGACAATTATTTTTAATATAGAGAAAGCAAATGAAATGTAGCTTTAATTAGAAGTACATCAAACACACAGGAACTTTCGGAGTCTCCTATGCTTTAAATTGGGCCGACTCCATAACAACGCGTTGACAACAGTGATTTGATTGGCTGTTAACATTTTACCCACAATTCTGAGCATTTCTTAAAGTGACAGGCACACGTGTAACTACATTTGTAACTACAAGGCCAGGTGTTAAACAACAGAGGGCGCCACACTTCCATGATGGAAACACTGATGAGACTGATGGGTGACTTTCCCAGAAACCACAGGACCCACGTTTTCTAGGATATTAGCTAGTTTCCCCCCCGTTTAAAAGAAACACCTATAAGTAAATTTTTATGTTTCTGTTTTCAGTAAGTAGACGTTTCTGCAACTACTTTTTTTTTTCAAGATGCATGAAGGAGTGACCAAAGTCTAAAAAAGATAAATTCTTCAGGAGCATTATTTTATATTGAACCCGATGATATCCAAAAATCCACAGTACCCGACAACTTTATCTCACAATAAAGGTATCCTGTTACCTGTACTATTTTAATGAATGTATATGTATAATATATGTACTTTAGTAGTTACTTGTTATTTTCTGTTATATTTTTACTTTTGCCTTCCTCTCCACTCAAAGCACTTTGGTCATTTCCCTCTAACCTTTGGCATCAACAAGGCATTTTCTTTCAGAGAACCGCCACTCACTGCATATTTTCTCTTGTATCAGACCATTCTCTGTAAACCCTATATATGGTTTTGTGGGGAAATCCCAGCAGATCAGCAGCATCTGAAATACTCAGACAAGCCCAAAGTCCCTTAAATCACCTTTCTTCCTTCAACAGAACTTCTGTACTGTAAAATGGTTCCAGTTAGTGATTTGCTATTAAATATGATATTTTTTGGATTAACATCACCTTCTGGATAATTCATTGCCAGGATAATAGAGGAGTTTTGAAATAATGTATTTATTTTTAAAGTAGGAGAATGTTTTTTAAAAAATGCCATAAAGGAGAACATAATCCAAAGTTCATTATAAATATTAAAATTACCAACATCATGAACAATGTACCTTAAAAGCAGTTTGTTCCTATGATGTACTAGTTACATTCCAATACATTTTTAATGTTGTTATCCGTAACCATATTATATTTAATCATGCCTCTATAACTGTGCAGCCTTTTGTTTTTTGTAAAATGTTACAACTTTAGTGTTTCTATAAAAGTGTTTGGTTGCTCTCTACTTATTAATAAGGTCAATGATGTAAAAAATATGAACTCACAAGGTCAAACTTGGTCTTAAAGCCCTTCACAAAGCATGTTTTAAAGATTTAACAAAACACGAGCCCAACAACATCCAACTAATACATGAAAAGAAAAAATGTTATTTATAGCACAAGAAAAACAAAACAAGATACGATAGACTACAGAGAACACAACAAGCCTTCAAAGGCTGAGTTGAGCCTAAACAGTACCATCGGGGTTTCAAAGAAAACAAGGACAAAATGCTCCCAAGAAACCCATATTAGGTGCAAGGAAGACCGGGCAGCTCAGAGGAAAATCCTCCACAGGCCCCTACAAGAGGTGCTAGAAAATAATAAAACCTTTGGTGAATTTGCAGTTAAAACTACTTGCATTAACAGCCTTTAAATCATACACAATTTAGGATATTTGGCATGTAGAAATGAACTTGTTTGCAAATTTGCTAAATGAAGACACAGGCTCCCTAATAGCTGCAAAACCCACCCATCACTTGCCAGCAAACTATAATTATTCTGCTTCAGGGTCTGACATACGTCTTGTTTTCAGTTACAACGTATACTCGGACATCTCCAGTTTTCATAGATACTGCCAGAGAGGCATTCATTTTTAAGACCACAATTTGAAATGTTACTGTGTTATACTGACTTGTCTTTTTACTATTTTGCATGTGCATTTTACTAAAACAAATGGAGATGAACAGCAGAAACAAGTGCATTAACGTCTCTCTGAGCCCTAACCGTAAATTGCAGTAATAAACTATATAAAGGCACTTTAAGTGACTGACCTGTTGCATTTGGACTGGATTCAAGCCTATGGGTGTATCTAATATTTTTATCTAACATACAAACAGTTATCGTCATGACTGTACATGAACATGACCTACCTGATATTTTTGCCCAGCTGCTGCTATTTACTCATAAGATTAAAAATATAGAAGACAACTGGTAAACATTTGCTTACAGTTGTACTTATTGATAATTTTTGGGCTTGTACTTCAGGGTATTTATTCTGTTTATCTGTCTCAGTGGCAGCCACATAACTATACTTTGCCCATGAAGTTCAGGATGTGTCTTTATCCCGTGATTCTCTTATACATACAAACTTTAGTCTCTATGAATATAAACTGAGAGAAACTACAGCAAATGAACATGCACGCTTCAGTAGTTTCCTGTTTTTCTCAGTTAGAAATGTGATGTCGTCATCAGAACTTTTTTTTTTTACCTTAGAGTTCTCGTAATACACCAAGTACTACCAAATCAGCACATTCTTTTCCTGTTGCCACGCTGCCGTTAGCTGATGATATTCTCATCAGATAAGAGCATGCAAAGATCAATCAATAATCAGAATTTCTTGCCAACTTCCTGTAGATCAGCACGCTCATTTTCTTCTCGTTGTATGACCTTTCAAGGGCAATCAGTGCTTGTAAAAGTGTAGACAGCAGCATGTGGTCAGTCTTTTTACTGGGTGGCTTGATGACATTAGTTTATTTACATTAAACTGTCCATGCGTGGTAGCACTAATGACATTGTTGCAGGTGTTGCAGGGTCACACCTATAATCATATGCCTGATCCCCTGCGGGGTGAATGGTGTGGAACTGTGTGGGCGAGCACCTGCTCAGTATTCCAGTCACGGCTCGTTTGCACTGAGAGCTGTCCAGGCCGGCCCAGTATGATTAGCTGACCACAGTAGTGTGGCGTTGCACCCCATTATCATTAAACAGTACCAGTCATGAAGTCATATACTCCTCCCTGTCTCTCTAATTACACCCCCACTGTTGGGCTCTGAGCAATTACTGCCCGCCGCCAGAACGTTTCATTGTTCATTAGGCACAGATAACGGACACATCAACAACAAAAACAAAAGAAAACGTGAAAATATTCATATTTCTGATAACGAAATCACCTAAGAAAGACATTTTCTTTTCAAAGAAACCACTGATGTGTTCAGGAGAATGGCTGTGCAATTATTAGAAAATGAGTCCCATGACCCAGAGAAACCGTTATATTTGTCGTGATGTGTTCAGAAGGACCGTTTCAAGTCTTTGTATCCTTTCCTGTTTGGTTCTGTGTAATGAAGCTCTTATACTAAATCAGCATAGTGCAATTGGTTCACATATAGAGGGAAAAAACTGTTTACCATTACAGTTACTTAAAGCTATTCATATATAACTAGCTTATAATAACAAAGAAACAAATAGCATTAGTGACAATTAGTAATAACAAGAATTAACATATAGACTGTATACAAAAGCCTGGAGAGCCGTTGCTATTTTAGTTTTTGTGTTTTTGGAGTGAGAATTGACCATATTTAGATGAAAGGATTGAGAGTTGTCAACTAACAGGCAAGTTTATTTAGAAAATTATATCTATGTGTAATTTGTGATGAGATACAAGTAAAATAAAACTGGAGCATAGCCTTCTTGGACTTGCTGGGAGTACATTAAATGCACCTTAAGCTGTAGTATTTAACAGATAATTCAATAAAAAATGCTCCAAAAGGCACCAACGCCACAAATATGAGCTGGCGTTACAGCTGCCCAGTCAGACTCACCCAACCTTCAAAAGAGCCACACCCTAATAATATATAACATTTGTCCAACAAGATTTCTATAAAAATCAAACCTCAGTAGCTGTTACGAAGAAGAAATCTAGGATAGCAGGCTATAAACATGTTGTTAATTGCTCTAAAGTAGGCATTTTAACATTTGAAAAAGGAGAGATCATTTTTAAGAATTGAACATGAGTTGAGATAGACAAATAATATTATTTGGCGATGACTAATTATGGCAGAACGTAGTGCAGCAGTGATACAATTTAGGATAGGACCACCCGCAGTCTAGATGCTAGTGGTGATGAAGATGAAGATGGAGGCTCGGATGGACCTCTGAGTGACTTGTGATGTGGCGTTGGGGAGAAGGTGGGCTCCACGAATGACAGCGGTGGGCGGATCAATGCAAATACTGATAGTATTGATATTAACACTGGTATCAGTATCAGAATGATGCTAACATGATAAGATTGATACTTTATTTCTATCCTAATGCAGTATATAGCCCACTGAATTGTGTTAAATAACTTCACTTGGAAATGAAAGAATATACATCAAACATACACTATAAAAAATGTCCCTTTTGTATTGACTGTCACGTCAATTTATTTATAGCCTGTAGCACATTTAAAAATCAGAAGTTGATCTAAAGTACTTTAGAGGCAGGTACATTGAAATTCCAGCCCCCCCCCCACACACACAAAAAAAAATCCAAATAAATAAAAAAATCTGAAAGATTTGTTTTTATTGTCTTAACTAATTATTGTAGAAATTAAGAATCACAACGATTTTCGCAAATTGATGATGATTCATCTCACGAATTATGACACACTGCTCTCCCCTACATGAACCTTAATAGGTTAAAAGTGTCAGTATTGATATTGGTATCATCAGCACTGTCCCTGTATTAACCTGGTATTAGATCAATATCAAAATTTTCAATATTGCACAGAGTGGCAGAGAGCACTGAGATTTAAACAACGCAGAGTGGAGGCTGATTGGCTCAAAGAAAGTTGGGAAGAAGATATTTAGACTCGTAGAATGATATCACTAGTAATGATGTCACTTTGCTGCACTGAGTTTGATAGCATGGGAAAGTAGTAGTGAGGTAAAGAACAGACTAGCAGCCAAACACCCAGGAAAGCAGGCAAATGGATGATTACAGATCTCACTTATTTGAAATTATGGATAAGTTCAATAAGGAAGATCTGCATAATAGTAATAGAAATCTTGCACTAACGTCAAATGGCCAGTGGAGCACCTAGGGGTGTGCCCACAAGGTGTTGCTAAGCAAGACAATTTCAAATCGCAGGTGTGATTGTTACCTCATTCTCCAAGAGTGGTCATTGTGACAATTTTGTTGTGTGCACACTGGACGCTTGTCACATATTGCTTTGAAACTGACGGCATTCAAGGCCGTTGTTGCCTAGATGCCTAGATGTATTTACTACCGGGTCATATGTCAGTTAAAAGTTTTCTTCATTGTTATTAGTGGTAACTTCATTACTTACCTGGAAATTGAGGAGTTTATCTGATGGTCAAAATTAATTTTTATTTTCACATTCAGCACATTTTGGTGTCAGACTGATCTCCTGAAATGACAAATGCACCATTTTGTATAAACTGTTTTAGTTTTAAATGCAAGAAAAATGTGGTGAAAGAAGACAATTTAGCTTCCTTGTGCTACAGTGCATGAAACAGAAGAACTAAAACACAAAACTAACAAAAAAATGATCCAGCTGATGCTGACAGCTATCAGCTCCTGAGCAGCAATTATTTTCCAGAGCCGATTATCATCCATGGTAAATGATTTCTGCACACAGAGTATTTTGGACAGTGAAAGTCTTTCACGTACAGCTCAGCTTCTTTCAGGTTCACGATGAACAGAAAGATAACAACACAATAAGACAAAGTACAAGATTTAGGCTGAGCTCAGGTTTATTAATATGAATGCTGTTTAAGCATTCACATTATTGAGATCCTGACTGGTGGATTCAAATTCACACTGATATTTTGGTAATCTTATGCAGTTAACCTCATTTAACAAATTGACCTTTTAATATTTCAAATATTTTTAAGCATTTCAAGCAAAATCTTTGCATTGACTTTGCATATTCGCTAGGACATGCTTTTTCCGAGTTTTAGTGTTTATACAGCACATATAGTTTTGCCTGGGAAACCAGGCATATCTACACTTGTTTTCAGTCTAGCAATTACCTAGGGAAACCCAAGTTTGTTGTTATAAAAGCCAAACTGTGATAAGGCTTTGCAAAGAAAATCTTTTTTAAAAATCTGAGCTACAAAGCCTCTCTTGACTCCCCTGTTGCAAAGTCACTATTGCCACAGTGGGAATATGGGGAGGCAAAGAAAATAACCCAGAGCCAAGATACACATCCAGCCTGTGTGTTCTGTGTATTTGCACATACATGTGAGTGTTTTGTTTGTTCAGAAACATCAGCCATATGCCCATTTCAACAGCAGCGACGTTTCCCGAGAAGCCTTTTTTATGTTTTCCTGGAAACATGCATCTGGACATCAACTGAGGCTGGGATTATGACATTGCACAAGAAGATTTGGTAAGTTCAGAGTGAGACAGGCCTACTGATGGCGAGAGAGCAGGGTGACCAACAGGATTGGTGAGGGAAGTGGTTTTTGCTGATAAAGAAAGGCAAAGGGTCGATCTTCCCTACTGCTCCAGCGATAGGGCCGGATGCCATTAAGATAAGGCGGATTAGACCTGCCACGGTGCTGTCCTAGCTGCTAAAACCTGAGGGACAGGTGGATAGTGGGGGGTATTTTGTCACTTCACCTTTCTGTGACCAAAGAAACTCATCCATTCACGTTAACGTGTTTTATTTAGTTTAATATTATTGCAATTGACAGCAATCCAGTTATTTTTCACCATCAACAGTTCTATCTGAAGCTTAAAAAACTCTCACCGTCAATATTTCCACAGTAATGAAATAATGAAGAGCTGAATGATTCTCACTGTTCTCTTGTGATTAACAGCTGCAGTGAAAGAGCACTAAATATCCAACAGAAATGAACAGGTTTAAGGAAAGGTGGTGATAATATGTAAACAAGAAAGGTCTTGCAGGACGCTGCTATTTGCAGTAGTACATTAGTTAAATCATCAATGCAGAAAGTAATGAATATTGATTACAGTTTATTAATAAGTAAGCTGTGCAGATTAGAATATTGTGTCCCTTCCAGCACGAATTACGATCACGCTGTTGAGTAAGTTCAGCCTATGATAATGAATCATATCTTACAGTTCAGCATAAATTATACCTTGACAAATATAATAATGTTCAGTTGTGATTGACACTGTCAAAGAGCTACTGTTATGGTGAACCGGGTTGCATCATATTATTAAGTATTTCAATGATTTTATACTGATTTTAGTTCAGTACAGTGCGCAGCACACCGGGTATTTTGTTGTCAGGGGTCACTGGTGATTGTACCTGTTGTAAATGTGTCAGTAAAATAAAAAGTGGGAAACATTTAAGCGATTATTAAGCAATATCATGAAACTTTTAGTGTTGTATTTTATTTACATTTTTACTTATAGAAGTCTTTTGTTTTTATTGGGTGATTTTGTTTTATTTTATTGAGCTACTTTATTTGGGGTGTTTTGTTGTGTTTAATGTGTAGGCTACGGATATTCACAACTTTGTGCTAAAAAGTTTTATTTTAAATGCAGTATTGGAAGTATTTGTGGTCCAACTGCAGACAGACTTCAATAAAGCTTTCATAAACGCACCATACAAAGTGTATCCTAGTGCTTTCCATATAAAAGCCTAACCTAATTCAAGCTCTTCATGCTGCTGTGACTGTTTCCCCCTTCTTGTTATTACTTTCTAATTATTTCTGTGCAGGTTTACATCTGCTTGACAAAATAGTTCAGGGAAAAACTATTTGTTCTTATTAGTGTCTTTGGCATGCTAGACAATATTCACAAACTGAGAAGAAACCATGAAAAGCAGAAATTACCCTATGTTCCATCTATAATAGACTTTTTCAGCAGAACACAAACATAAAAAAAGGCAATGCTAATAAAAAATATGTTTTTAAAATCTTTTTGTATGGCAAAATCGTCTAAAGAAGTATACTTTTATACTTTCTTTTCCAAAGACGTTATCCCCAAAGCAATTATGCTCAGCCATGCTTATGCTGCATTTGAGGAATGAATATACCAGCGGCCACTCGTATTTCAACACATTACACCTGCAAACTGTGATCTAATGAATGCTGATTTGTGAGATGAGGACAGAGACCATGAGGTTTGCTTCCCATTTGGTTCCTCAGAGTTAGTCTGCAGCGGGACCTCATTTTGGAGCTTTTATGTTAGCTCTGTGCTTAATGGCCTGTGTGGCTTCTCCGAGGCCTATTAAACACATGCAGTAAATCAACAGAGGAGGAACATACCAGTTAATCACAGCCTTTCTTTCAGGCTGAGGGAAGACAATGACTCTAACTGAATGCCACCAGGCTGACAAAGAGTGTCAGCACAACATACACTGTCAGACAGACAGACAGACAGCCTCAACATCCACCTGCTTCTAACAAGATTCAATGCCACTGTTTCATGCAATCTCTGCCTCTTTCAGCAAACCACTCTTACATAACCAAGGGACTATAGTGGGTTTTGAAAGAAGAGACAAATATAAGTTCATATCACCTCATCAGAAAGTCCCAATAAATGAGCTTTTTGTAAAATGGCATGGTTTTAATTGTTGGGGTTGAAATATTCTGAGCTTTTTAAGCTCAGGCTGACTGCAGGCTTAATCCAACAACCCACAGGACGTAATTAATAGGGAGACGAGAATGTAAAGCCATGATTGCTGCTATTGTCGACCACCAAGCTCTAAAATAGGCAAAACCGCAATGAGTAGAAATGAAAAACTGTTTCATAAATGTTTATTAATTAAGGCGTCTACAGTTAGAAGATGCTGTTTTCTTGTCTATTTTGTCTAATGAAAAAAATTAAGTAAAATTTCAATTTTTTCCAAATTGCATAACACATAATCTATTATCATTCTTAGTTACAGGGTCTAAATATACAGGCTGTCTTCCCACAACAACAACATCCTTCTAGCCTCACTCTGAGAGTTTCTGAGCACACATTACATTTTCTGGCAAAAGCTTTTTAGCAAAGTAGATCAGCCTTCTCCATCAAATACGTACAGTAGCATTCATCAACAATAGCCTAATTAAAAAGCTTTCAAGCTTGTTTTTCAGATCCACTAATCACCAAGACAGTCCAGTATTTGTTTATGGCCTGCGCGAGAACAAACGGTCTTACAGCAAATAAATCTCAGATAATCTAATTTCAGGTTGCCTACTTAAACGCTATAAGACTCTTGCAAAACTGCATGTAAAATCTGCACTTCAGTATATGACATGCAATACGTGGAATTGAAAACCGCCACAAAAAGTAAAGACTTGATGCGAGCAGAGCAGCTTGTTTGAATCGTGACAAAATAGAAAAAGCAGAGTATTCAAAATAGAGGGAACAGAAGAAAAAGAAAGGTCAACCAAATTAACCAACGCTTTTTGTTTGCCTACTCCGAATTAAAGCTCGTATATGTTGAAACACATAAAAACAAAATAGAAGTCATTTCTTTTAAAGCAGCAATATTTTTATTGCCTAAAAAGTAATTTCACAGCTCTTTGTAACACTTAAATGAGCATCTGCGCAAGTCCTCTGCTTTTGTGTGTATTTAGCTCGGTCCTTGTGGGATGACTTCATAGTTCAGAAGCAGAGAGCGATGACCTAACACTTTTATGCCTGATTGCATGTTCCCGTTTCTGTGAGTAAGAAGTACATCTCAGCATTCCCCTGCAGGAATTATACGTGGACCATGCAATAAGACACATCTCTCCGTAGAGCTGACACATTAAAGTATTAATAAATAATAATAATGATGTCTTGGGAATATGTTTCAAACTGTATTTAAAATCCATGTGTAGTTCTCTTTTTTTGTATTGTAACAAGTTATTCTACTTTTTAGTAGTTATTAAAGTTAGTCTGATCATTTCCTCTCACTGTAAACCTTAATTACATGAAATCAGTGAAATCAGTGGACTGATGACCAAATTCAGGATCAACACTGAAATAAATTGATTGCAGTCTTGCAGAAACATTATAGGAGAGGAAACATTCTCCTGCTAAATAAAATCTATGAATAAATTATTAACTCAGTTTCAAATCTCCACTCCCTGCCGCGTTTCACTCCATCAGTCATGCTAAATGACTGCAGCTTTTGCACTTGTAAACATCTCTGTGCAATTCCTTTTTCTAAATGTAAATGATGCTGCATGTGAGTAATAAACACACGAGTGCATCTTCAACAACACGTGCTCTTTATTTTCATTTTTTTTAGTTTTGATCAAGATCCCTTAAATTTGTTGTCAATTTCTTGGGTAGCAACAACACCTGACTGGGAGTCTATGAACATCAGCCAAACACATTACTTTCTCTTTATTATCAGCTAATTAGTGTGGTTAATCAGGCTGATAATGAGCCCAGGCGCCATGCCATTTAGATCTGACACCAGGCCAGGGTTCAGATCCCCATCAGGCTCTCCATAGGCATCTAAGAGCTCCGCAAAGACAGGTTTTCCTGGACACTAGGGGAGAGAGTTGTGACAGGAGAATCAGCGGTGAGTGGTGCTTGTACTGATGATGACTGGAGTAGTATAGATCCATATGTTTGTGGCAGCTGGGATGAGAACAAAACATCTAAAACAGGTTTAAACACACGGTGTGTGGCGGATTATTTGTCAGCAGAGGGCTTTGAGGACGTGTTTGTCTTATCTCTCTGAGCGCTTTCCAGATTTTTCTGGTCTTTCCGCTCAGCAGCTGGGCACACTCCACAGTGAGAAAAAGAAATTGATGCTCACTGTAACACAACCAATATCCTTTTGACCCCTCAGCTACACACCTCAGCTCTTCATAACACACACACTTGTTCCTGATGTGTGTTTTTTTTCTTATCACAGTCATGCAATCAAAAACAATCTAGTACTATCACCTCCCATCTGCCTCCTCTTTCTCCCTCCCTCTATCCTCTCCTTCTTTTATTCTCCCTCCCTCTCGGCTGCCTCACTCATTCCCTGAGCAGCACACTGAACTGGATAACGTCTCCTTCAACCCGCAGCACAGACTCATTTCTCTACACACCAGCTCTGAGTGGATGCTCAGCAGGGGTGTTTGAGATATTAGCACGCTGTGGGGGAACGGCTCAGGGACTTCTGCCATCCACATACAAAGGTAAGCCTCCGGGTCCTCTAGATTGCATTCCTGTTTGCTGTCAAGTGCCAAAGTGAAAGTGGTTAAAGTTACCCTGTGAAGCTGCAGCCTTCAGGTGTCAGGTAAGCAGCAGAGTGGTCCCAGGACAGATTTAAAACACTAAGCTCTTCAGACATTGCTGTGTGGAAAACGTAGATGGCACCGTCACACAGTTTAGGGCAAAATAAGGGAATGAGACTGAACGCCTGTGAAAGTGTGCAGATCGCTGGCTGACCTGATAATCCTTGTTTTGTTTGTAAGACAAAGTTCAGCGAAGTACAGTACCAGTCACTGAACAAAACCGCATATAATCTTAACGTGCTTAAAACAAAGACTCCATAAGACATTTAGTACAGATTGATCTCACTTACAGAGAAAGGCTCTTATTTTGGAGACCCTGAATCTCCAACTGTTAGATTGTGTTTGATACTTTTTCTAGCATTTAATGTCAAAGCTGCTGTGAATACCTTCAGAAAATGATTTAAAATCAATCTGAAAGTGTTTAGCAGAATTTTAACTTTCCATCTGCAATGTCACTTAACAAATGAGTTGGTTTTCGCTTGAATGCTCATCTCACTGTTGACAGAATGTACCACTAACTTAAACGCATTAATCTCTGTTGGTTCTCCCTTATCTTTTTATATACATGTGTAGAAATTAATACAATAGCCTGCAGAAGTTGTTTGCCCTTGTAATTTGTCAATTTAAATATATTTTAAATAAGCTATACCATTTATTGTCTTCGCTCTTGTCTATTCTCCTACCCTCTTTGGCCAAATATCTTCAAATATGATGTCATAATTTCAGTATGGCTTTTACCTGATCAAACAAAGGTGGCTAGAAATAGAAATGCCGTCTCAGCTGTGACAGACAGTGTTACCTTGCCTTGCTAAAAGCTTACTGACAGACTGTGATGGACTCAGGAATATTGAAGATGTGACAAGCCTGCTGCAGTTAGGGAGTTTCAGAGCTGTGAGTCCTTTAAATGGTGCTTATAAAGGCTTAGCGTTATGCTACATTGAGCACAGTAATCTCACAGTGTTATGCGCAGCGATATGATTACCTGCCAGGTAGCCATGTGAGCCTTTGAACTCAGCTAAACAAAGTAATTTGAACCAACAACGAGAGAAGGAAACTCAGTAACAATCTCGATCAGTGATCCTGATGATAGAGTTGGAAATTTTTACTTTCTTGGCTGATTAAAATTTTTGTCTTTGCTCACTTATGTCTGTTTGAGCCCTACTTCAGTAAAGGTTATCAAGGTGATCAACTCAGCAGCCCCCTAAATTTCAGCACCCATATTACTTCTGTGTTTTTTTTGCCTTTCTTTTACAAAGCAAGTAAAACCCTGTGGATCTCAGCTAGAGCTGACACAAGTTGTCTTCCACTGCTAAAAGCTCATGATTGATTCAGTGACAATGCTGATTCATCTCACTTTGAAAGGATGTGGTTAACATGTCTTTTTTCAATCTGCTGAACATCTGAACACCTCAAGCATGGTGCCCATGCCGTCTCTTAAAAGTGTTGCCAGCTTTATAGTTGGTAAAATGCAGATAAATCAATATGCTGGACTGACAATGATGAGTGTTTTCAGTCCTCTTTTATCCCGAGTTGTGTCTCTCAGGCTACAAAGAGCCTGTCCTAACCATCTGCTTGGTCATGTTGAGGAATAAAGATGGAAGCTGGGGGTAGGCAATATTTTTTTTGGCTTCACTGGACATAAAAATAAATGACAACTTTTTCCCACATGATAAAGAAAGTGGTCTGAGAAGGAATTGGAGTCCTGAACCTCCTCTGGGGTCTGGTTATAGGATTTAGAAAATCTAATTTATGATAGGAAACGCTTGCCAATTACAGGTGTCTTCAGAAGGCTACATCTTGGCAGAGCACGGTTCAGATGCTGTGTGAATCAACACTGATTTAATTTTAGTGCATGTGAAGCACATGCGTTTGCACACACTCATCTGCTTGTTGTTCATTTCCATCTATAAGATACAATTTAAAATCTCAAATGCACTAATTCAAACAAATCAGCACTGAGAAATATCTCATTTTAGGTAATGGCGTGAAGCACAAATTAAAAGTGACATCCTTGTGTTCAACTTTTAACCAGCTTTTCCTAAAATGACCAGTAAAAAATAATACATGATGGTTTTAAAGGTTTCTTGTCATATTAGAAAAGGGAGTTCTGTAAAGAATAATGAATGTTGCTTCTTTATTGTCCATTTCTTTATGCCAACTCAGTTTTGCATTCGTTGGAAATGAACCTTGGATTTAATATTCACCTGAAAATCCAGATTTTAAAACCTAAATCCAAAAAGCAGTGAGACTGTCTGAGAACATTTGAAATATGTAAATAAGTCCCTGTAGTGAGTCACAACAGACTGAACATTATTCCTGGACAGTTTTCTATAATATGAGGTCGGTCTTTAATGCTTTATGTCAGGATTGAGCCTCCGAGGGTGTTTCTGTGCAGTCTGATGCTGATACAGTCTGCGGCTGGTAGTGAAGCTTTAACAAGCCCCTGCCCGCTCTTCATCACTATAGAGCCCGATATGTGCACATGAGTATTCATCAGGAAGGGCTAATGGGCCACAGCAGTGTGAACCTCTGATTTACAGCCCGTCCCTGTCAGGCCTAATGATAGGGCAATGGGAATGGTTATGGAAGAAACAGGTGCTGCCGAGTGAATAGATGCAAGGCAATGCTGCTGAAAGCCACGGGTGATTGTTGTTTTGTCCCTTGCACAAATGCTCATTTGCAATATTGTGCTCACAAATGCATAATTATTGTGCATAGAAATTAGCTCTCTTGAAGTAAAGCATGGCTCAGTGTGGATGCGCATGTGTGTGGGGCTGTAAGGTGGGGCCAAATACTTGTATTTAAAAAAAAAAACAATGAACAGAGTAGGCAAGTTTAATGTTCAACTGTTTGTTAAATTGTTTTCAGCTTGAGCGTCGCATTCGATGCACGGTGACTCTTTTCTTGCCAGATTAATAACATATGGACCTTAGCGATAAAGGTGCGCCAGTGAAATGACCTTCTACAGAGTACAAAATATACTGAATATAGTAAGTATTAAAACATGTAGACTAACCTCTGTAGAATCATCAGTATTATACAAAAATATCTAACGACCAAACATTCCCGTGCCCTGCTGACATATTAAAGCTACATTGTGTAATCCAAATTACAGACAACAACACATTCACACGCCTGCTGCAAAAAGTCTTTGACCCTCACACTTGGCCTTAAAATGTGTCGGGGGTGATGGGCCCACAAGTGGACAGCTGAGACACATAATCATTTACACCTGTGTATCTAAGGTGTCCAGGTAAACATTTCGCTCTACTGGAAGGCCAAGATGCCTCGAGCGCAGTTATCGTATCTGTCTGTTCATTTTTTATAGCAAAGATGTGTGACCTATGCCTGTGGTTCCTCTCCATTTTGGCACATGGTTGCTTAAACTGAAGCACCTACTGTTTTGGACTGTGCCGCCGACTTTTTTCTGAAGGACTTAAGAGATAAAGATATCCACCAGTTTCACTGAAAAATGTGTGCGGGGGGGGGGGGCAGGCGCACAAAAGTACCCAAAAATGGAAACATAATTTCGACATTTTTTTCATAGTTACTGTCCCTTAAATCAGACCAAAGCGTTTCATCTCCCCCCATCCGTCCACATGATGAAAACTCATTACCCACATGGTGACCTTTTCAGTTTAAATATTAACAGCAGAGTAATTTCTCCATATTTATATTTCTCCATATTTATAATTCAGCATCTCTCCTCCTCTAATAAAATAAAAAGATTGAAGGCAGTTTAACCTCTCCAGCTACTTGGATTTTATTAAGTTTATAATATATTGTTAAGCTGTGTAAAGAAAATCTCAAAACCTTATTTGTGTATTGAACAGGTTCAGAAGTCTTAATGAAAGACTACAGAATGAAACCTGAGCTAAAACGTCTTATGTCACTTTACAAAAGAAAAATAAATTGCATTGTGCATCAAGACCAACAGTTTCACTGTCAGTGAAACTCCTGTCAGTGAAGTTGTTGTAGGTGTTCGGCAGTTGAAGCTCACTCACTGCAGGTCAGCTGGCACAGTTTACCGATGGATCACTGCACAGCCCACACACACATA
Source organism: Oreochromis aureus (assembly GCF_013358895.1). Lineage (NCBI taxonomy): Eukaryota > Metazoa > Chordata > Actinopteri > Cichliformes > Cichlidae > Oreochromis > Oreochromis aureus. The sequence goes on along the minus strand of NC_052946.1, from coordinate 23,616,151 downwards.
CACACGCAAAAACACACGACGGTAGCTCTCTGCCTGGACCATCCCACACTCCAACGGTGTCTTTCCTACAGAGCCGGCAGTTAGGAGGAATATGGGAAAATCCGAAAGCCAAATGGATATCATGGAGAAATCAAGTAAACCTGGAAAGCGTCGCTGGACTGTTGCAGAAATCGGTCTGTCTGTGCTGCTCCTGTTAGTCAGCTGTGCCTTGGCCGGGCTTGTAGTCCTCTACACGTCAGCTATGAAAGGTAAATGCTTTGCTACGATCACCGTGGAAAAATCCAGATATTACAGCAGTAATGACATGTGTCTCCCTACTCTGTTTGTAACATTAAAGCAAAATTGACACATGAAATAATCCTGGAAGTATTTTTCAAAATGGTCATCTTTATGCAAAAATGATGTGTGTATGTTTTTAGATATCCTTGGTAGAAAGTTTAATGCTTAGTGTCACTCACAAAAATGAGTAAAATATGGACTTTCCCCGGTGTTATCATGTGTACACTCCACACCAAGGTCCACACTTTAAGTTGGAAAATGCAACTGGCTTCTGTCTGATGGCCTTGTGTGTCATATTTTCTTTTGTTTAAAAATATCATTCAACCCACTCAACCCAGTTATTAAAGTCATGATACATTATTGCAGAGTTTGTCTGATGTTTTGATCTTTTTCTTGCATCCGACTCAGAACAATCAAACAGGCCGAGTGTGTCCAGGAGCTCAACAGGTGAGGGTAAGTGTAATCTTCTAAGCTCAACACAGAATACACTGTGGGATGAGTGGGATGGCATGTGTCATATTCGAGCCTGCACCTCTGAAAGACACTGTAATACTGGAAGTCCCTTTACTGCCTGATCAGCAGAGCCACACAAAAGTGAAAGAACACAGTCACTGCTGACACAGGCATTTCCTCTCTCGCACAGAGTACAGATCTAGGCTACTTAAAATTGGGTCTGAACTTCACACAACAACATCCTCCCTCTCAGCTGGGGCACAGTTTGTCAAACAGTTCTCTCGTAATTGTTCGCACTGATTTTTCCAGGCCAGCTGTTACGCTCCAACCCCAGCAATGTGTGTACAACTGCAGACTGTGTTACTGCAGGTGAGAAATCTGCTTTTTCTTTTTTCTCCTGCTGTTACAATTTTTAAACTATCATCTTCCATCAGTTGCCTCGTGAGATTTTCACCACACTGTTCTTATGTCTCTCTTTCCTCGCCGGCATCTTAAAGCTGCCCGGCTCTTGCAAAACATGGATGAGTCCGTGAAGCCTTGTGATAACTTTTACCAGTATGCCTGTGGGGGTTGGCTGGAGCGACATGTTATTCCGGAGACCAGCTCCCGTCACAGCGTCTTTGACATTCTGCGAGACAAGCTGGAGATTGTCCTCAAAGGTCAGCTGGGTGAAATCTTCAGTGTGGGTCAGTGTGGGCTGCAGTATTTCGGTGAGAGATTTTCGGACAGAAAATGTTTGTGTGTGTTTGGTTGTTGCAGGTGTTCTCGAGACAGTCAGTGAAGAGGACAGAGATGCCATCAAGAAGGCCAAAATCCTTTACAGCTCCTGCATGAATGAAAGTAAGGCTGCCTACAAAGGGGCAAGAGAGCACAAGATATACTGACAAAAAACTGTTTGCTGTTTATTATATCAGTCAGCCTTCCTCAGCCGGGGTATCAGCAGGGTTCCCCAGCTTGAACTCAAGACTTTTTAAGACCTTAATATTTAATACTTACCAGCTGTGCATACCAGTAATTTCTGCTATGCAACCTGGGTCTGGCTAAATTGCATAAAATCGTTTGCTAGAGTAACCTGTTAGAGTCACTGGGCAATTTATTTAAGAAAACTTGCCTTCTGAGTCAGTGAATAAATAGCTTTCTATCTCAGAGCAGTGTAGGTGCCTGCCACTGGTCTGAACTCAATATGGCGTGATTTCTTTTAGTAGTGAGACCATAATGTTCCTGTTATGTTCTACAACCTGAGATTGTTCTTTTTTTCCTGCAGGCCTCATAGAGCAGCGTGACTCGCACCCCCTCCTGAAGCTCATTGAGAGTATCGGTGACTGGCCTGTGGCGTCAGAGGACTGGAACACCACCACAGGTACAAATCACACTCTGATTAATGCCTCCTGCCTGTTCCATACAAACAAGCACGTGTGCACATGTAACACCGGCACGCAAACAAGTGCTGTTCTTTCTCAAAAACATCACGCAGAGCCTGTGCAGCTATATTTGCTCTCAGTGAATAGCTGCGTATAAGCTTTGTTGGTGGGATCAAGAGGCCGGTCGAGGCTTTTCAGTCGAGCAGTCAGGTGTGGGGTTTGGGAGGGTGATGCGTGGGCAGAAGAGCAAGTCCTCAATCAGGACTGTGAAGGATGCTTTAAATAGTCCGCTCTTCCCCGTGCTCCTGGCTCTTGCCACTTTAATTAAATGTAATCATGGATGGTGGCTCAAACAGAATTAGCCACGCATAGCTGCATCTGCGCACACCGATTTACACAGCGAACCCAGAAAATGTGCAGCAGAGGCATAGGGATTTCTGCAGCCAGGTACGCTGAATAGCTCCTTACAGCTAGATAAATGTTCTTAAACTGAGTACAAATTTCTCCTTTTTATTTTGCAGAGGAAGCGTGGAGCCTTGAGGACACACTGGCAACACTTACTGCTCGTTTCCACAAGAAGGTTGTGCTGGACATGTATGTGTGGACGGACGACCGGGACTCTCAGCGCCATATTATCTACGTGAGAAAACATTTTGTCCAGGCACAATTAGTACATGACAGCTGTTATACAACTACTACAGATAAGCCTGACGTTTGCTGCTGTCAACAAGGTCCGTCAACGAATGAAACGAACATCTGTCCAACTTCCTTCATTGACTCAATCCTAATCACACGTACTCAGACATTTGTCTGGTTTCTTTTCTTAAGAAGGATGAATAACATTCTGAATTGACTGGCCACTTTTTGGCAAATGGTACTCCAACAGGGATAGGTTTTCAGCATGATTTAGTGCTCTGCACCGAAGGACAATGTATCACTCACTCATTGTAATGAAGATACATTTCTCACAGTCCAACAGTGTGTCCCATTAATGTGTTTACAGAGACATTAGAGAGCGTTGTTCAGAGGCATGGCAGCACTGTTCTGTCAGTCAGTCCATCCTTTCACCTAAAACTAAAACATCTCAACAGCTCATTGCTCATGGATTGCTATGAAATTAATGGTACCCATTAAATTAGACAGACCTCTCTCTTCTTCATTCAGCTGGTCTTTCTAGGCGTCACCACAGCAGACCACCCTATCTCTAACATCTTCCTCTGTCACATCAATCCTCTGCATCTCCTTCTACTACATCCACAAATCTTCTTTGTGGTCATTCTCTTATCCTTCTGCCTGGCAGCTTCATATTTGACATCTTTTGTCCAACATACTTTTGTTTCCAAACCACTCAGCCTGAGCCATCACTTTGATGTACTCATTTCTAATTCTGTCCGCTCTGGTCACTCCCAGTGAGAGACTTAACATCTTGAACTCTGAAACGTCTTCAGATCTGACAATCAGACAGATCATTGAGTTTAGCATGCAGATTTTTGATTATCATTCTGTTAAAAGCACATCTTTGCAAGTATTTTCTGCATTATTGGTATGAAAAAGTGTTTAATTGCTGTCTTTATTCTTGTATTTTGTTTAGATTGACCAGCCCGGGCTTGGGATGCCATCTAGAGACTATTACTTCAATGATGGAAACTACAAAAAGGTGATACAACATTTCACTCAAATCCTGATAAAAAAAACATACTGTTATCTTCATGAAATCATGTGGATGTCTTCTCTTGTATTTGATTTTGAAAAATGAATGCATGAGATATCTGCCTCCACCACAGTTCAGTGGAGGTGAAAAGGATTAATATTAAAAGCTAGTATCTGACTAAAGATCTATTGGAACCTGCAGTCCAATGAAAACTGCTCATAGTGGGATCTTATCTTGAATAACAGCCAGTTTGGTTTCGGAAAGAAATGTGCTGTTGAGTTTCACTTTTGCACTTTTTTACTCATATAATACTTAAAATATTCTTTCTAAGCTTTTATTAAAATAAAATGAATATATTCTAAATTTTATTGAATCTATACCACAGGTTCGAGAGGCCTACCTACACTTCATGGTTTCCATTGCGAAGATAACCCGAGAGGACAGGAATTTGACTCAAGATGACGACCGAGTGTGGGAGGAAATGATGCAAGTGCTGGAGCTGGAGACAGACATTGCCAATGTGAGTGCCAGCTGCAGCAGGAAATGGAACTGTGAAACGAGGTTCAGGAAAATTAACAATGACAAGATGAAAAATGAGCACCTCCTCTCTGCTTCCAGTAAATGAGAGAACCAGACAAATACATATTGGAACCAGGAGATCAGCCAAGCTCTTAACCATCCTTTTTTTTTTTAATTCATGCCTCCCAGGAGCATAACAAATGAAACTCTGCCGATGAAAGGATAGCAAAATGTGACTATATAACAGAAAAAAACAAATCAGTTTAGCTTTTTTGTTTTTCCTTCCTGTTGCTTGACAGGCTACATCACCAGCAGAGGAACGCCAAGATGTCACCGTTCTTTACAACAAGATGGCACTCGGTGAACTGCAGAGCACATACACCTTTAATGTAAGAATTATTTCACTTCATTATTGTTATTATTGTTGAGGTGCAGGCAGGCCACTCTGAAGTAATTCATCGCAAACTCTTACATGTGATGGCCGGCAGGGCAGCTTTGGTTACAAAAAGTCAAATTTTATAGAAGTCTATAAGAAAATGATTGTACTGCTCGCATGATGTATAAACTCACTAAAGCCTTTCCTGATGACTCTTTGGTCTCATTCACTAGTTTCATGCCTTACTTTATAAAGCATGACTTTATTTTTGTATATTTTGGCCCTCATTGTAGTTAAAAGTGGGATAAAGCAGGGTGTGCTTTAGGGTGAGATTCCAGTCAGATTCCCTTCCTCTCTTCTTCTCTCCAATTTACCAAGACATCGACACCCAAAATGCTCGGTTTAAGGCTTCAGAATAGGACTTCACTAAAAATGGATGACCTCATAATAACTACTAGGACTCAGTTAGCATGTAAAATGTTAAAATCCATGATAGTAAGATCAGCAAAAAGACTTTGGAAGGGTTGCCAAGAGAAAACCTTTTCTCTCTAAAAAGAGCATGACAGCACAGCTTAGGTTTGCAAAGCAGCATCGGAACGAACCACAAGACTTCTCGAACAATGTCCAGAATGGACAAAGCCCAATTTCAAGAATGCAACAATGGACAGATGGGATCAAACCACCACATTTGGTAAAAACCAAACACCTCATACGAACTGTCAGCACAGAGGAGGGGTGATGATTTAGGCTTGTTCTGCAGCCACAGCTCCTGGACACCTTGTGGTCACTGAGCTGACTGAACACCAAAGTATTGTAGTGTCAAGTTTCTGAAAGCTAAAGCTTTGTGCCATGAAACAGGACAGTGATCCCAAACACAGCAGCAAATCCCCAGCAAAATAACTGAACATTGAAAAAAAAAAATCACAGTGTTGCAATGACTCAAAGTACAGACCTCAACCCGAATGAAATGATGTGGTTGTACATGACCAACTACCTCCAAACCTCAATAAACTGAAGCAAAGTTCTAAAGAAGAGTGGGTCAAAATTTCCCCGCAGTTATGTGAGAGACAGATAAAACCATCCAGAAAATATTACTTCAGGTTATTGCTGCTAAAAACGATTGTACAAGCTACTGAATCATGGGGTGTGGTTAGCTGTTTATAGGACTGCATACAACCCTGGGAAAACTTTCTTTTTCACATGACTCCATGTACTGTTTATGAGAAAACATCAGTTTCTGAAATGTAAATGCAATTTATATGCCTTGTTTTAAATTTTGCAAAATCACCTCATTCTTTTTACTATTAAGAGTTAGGCAAGAAGATCGATGAGCCCTTCCTGTAAAGGAAATATGAAGATAATACCGGCAACTAGTTAGGTCAGCTTTGCATAAAAAGTCCCCAAAATGCAAAATATTTCTCCAAAAATCTACAACAAGAAGCCCATATGACAGTTAACAAGCACGAGACTGTTGGTTAATAAGGCAGCATTGCTTCTGAATTATTCAAGTTAATGCTTTTGACTCTTACATGTGATACTTATGCAGCTGCAAAGAAAGTATTTACAGAAAAAGAAAACTTTGGAAACATCTCTTGGTTCCTGTGCACAACAAGCGGCCAGTGTTCGAAATCTGCCGTGTTATTTTTGTGAGTAATGACACCTTGTACAATGTTTACACCTTGCACATTGTAATTGATGGTCCCACTTTAACTTGTTGTGCATGGTGGCTATTTTGGACACAGCGACCTGTATCAAGGTGGGGCCATATTTGATAGCTGAAATTAGAAATGTTACAAAAAAAATGGCTGAAAAAATAATGTTATTCAGTTAAAAAGGAACATTTCATAAGCATCCCCCAAATACTCACATAAGAAAAGAGCACACTGACTTATTGGAAGGTCAGTGGTTTGATTCATGGCTCCTCTAATCTGCCTGTCTCTTTAGGCGAGATACTGAATCCCAGGAAAGTTCCTGTTCTTTCCTTCACTGTGTGTGTGTGTGTGTGTGTGTGTGTGTGTGTGTGTGTGTGTGTGTGTGTGTGTGTGTGTGTGTGTGTGTGTGTGTGTGTGTGTGTGTGTGTGTGTGTGTGTGTGTTAGGAAAGAAAAGCTTTGTGTGTATACTTACATGTGGCTCTTTCAGTAAAAAGCGCCATATAAATGCAGTTAACTCATAGTGTTTGTATGGCTTTGGTCAAAAAGCAAAAATCAATAAGTAATTATCATGTTTCTTTAAGAAATACTGTTTATCAGCCATTGTTCAAGCTTATTTTAAACAAAGGAGGTGTTGAAAACCATCTTAGTTGAATCCAATGAGATTTAAAGCTTTAAAGCTTTAAAGTTTGTACCTATGAGCGTCCCCTCACCCTCTAAATTAACTGAGAGCTGGAAGGCCTACAACATGTAACCATATTAAATTATAACTATACACAAATAAAACTAAATATCTTAAAAATATAATAAATTTGTCTTGCAGGGTTTCAACTGGACACGATTTATTCAAGGTGTGCTGTCGAGTGTGTCCATTGATGTCCAGTTGGACGAGGAGGTGGTCGTGTATAGCTCTCCCTATCTTGAGAAGATGAACGATGTTCTCTCCAGACACAGTATCAGGTCAGTCCTGGACCATCATCCTAGAAGGAGTCTGTAAAGATTATATTATAACTGAAAATATACACTGCAGCACAGCTTAACAAAAACTATTAATGTTTGCAGAACTATGCAGAACTACCTCACCTGGCAACTCATCATTGACAGAGTTAACAGCTTGAGCCGCCGCTTTAAAGATGCCAGAGCGCGATACAGAAAGGTTTGACATAACAGGAACAACATATGCTAATGCGAGCTTATTTGAAGACAAAGTAACTGTATGTGTGTGCGTGGTTAGACTCTCTATGGGACCACTGTGGAGGATGCTTGGTGGCGAGAATGTGTCCGTTATGTCCAAAGCAGCATGGAGAACGCAGTGGGAGCTCTGTACGTGCGCGAGACTTTTGCAGGAGAAAGTAAACGAATGGTGAGTGCTTTTGGCCCCAAAACTGCTTCGAACATATCAGAAAGAAGTTTGAAAATGAGTTTAAATTCAAGTGAAACTCAAATTCTGCTTTGTTGTTTCGTATTTGTAGCATATGTGCAACATATGGCTACCTTCCAAACGTCAAATTGTATTTAAAAAAAAGTACATATCATTTATTAGCACTGATGCTTTGGAAGAATTAGACAGTATGGGGATAACTTGCCTTCTTTATTTAGAATTTATTGCAGGTTTTAATACATTCTGAGTCAGCTGAGTTAATTAAATGCAGCTTTACTTAAACAGAAAAATTAAAAGGGGGTGCAGGTTACAATGATTAATGCAGGAAAAGATAAAGACATGGATAATTTGCTCTACGGTCTAGGCCTGAACTTTTTTAGCAGTATTTTTGAGCTGCAGTGCCACAAAATTAGGAAGCCAAACAGGATGGGATTTTCCATTAAGCCATGCTCAACATTTTTATCATACTATTTGTAAACTCAAAACATATTTTTTTTTTCTGAGTTTCTCCTTTAGTACAGGACTCAGATTCTCAGTCTTTGTCATTTGTTCACAGGTGAGTGACCTCATCAGCAAGATCCAAGCAGCGTACGTAGAAACACTGGAGGAGTTAAGCTGGATGGACACTCCCTCAAAGGAGAAGGCGAGAGAAAAGGTATAATATGAATAAAAGTTTCTGTTGCTTTCTTCAGAGGGTGATTGGCACTATCATACTGATTGCTCTGCATCACTTCAAGGCCATGGCAATCAAGGAACATATTGGCTATCCAGATCATATCCTGCAGGAGAGCAACCAGAAGCTTGACCAAGAGTATGCACATGTAAGTAAAAGCCTAGTTTCTAGTTTGCATTGTAAACAACTGAAAGATTCTCTCACCATTGATGTGTCACATTTCTCTTTTTAGCTAAATTTCAGTGAAGAACACTACTTTGAGAACATCCTGGAGAACCTCAAGTCAGAAGCCCACAAGAGTCTGAAGAAGCTCCGAGAGCCCGTGGATCCTGACTTGTAAGTGACTGATACAATTTGTCCTGTTTCAGAAGTAGTAAACACAGATGTAGTTCTATCTAAAATGTAGCGGGTGCACTGAATGTACTGCTGTGTGCTCTCAGAGTTCTCCTCAGAAAAAAACTCAAAGGATACTGAAAGTGGAAAAATTCATTTTTCATGGTGCAAAATGAGCTCTGCGCATGAGCTGTACAGCTACTGTATTAAGTATAAATGTGCCTTAATAAAGCCTGTCACTCCTCAGGTGGATCATTGGTGCTGCTGTGGTTAATGCATTCTACTCACCCAACAGAAATCAGATTGGTAAGAGCTTTACAAGAATCACACAAGGCCACCGGCAGCCTCTCATCTTTAACACATTAAAGATGTTTTTTATAGTAACTCTCGCTCCTAATCACATGCCTGTTCAGCACTGCTAGTACTTGTGATTTCACTCCCTCTTTGCCTGTATCCATCCAGTGTTCCCTGCAGGAATCCTGCAGCCACCGTTCTTTAGCAAGCATCAGCACCAAGCTCTTAACTTCGGTGGAATAGGGATGGTTATCGGACATGAGATCACGCATGGATTTGATGACAACGGTGAGACGCTGGTGACTGATAAGTCATATTTTTAGGAACCTGAAATGATGAAGGCAGTTTGTTTTTAAGTAACCTTTTATTTCAAATTTGTTATTGCTACCTAATGACAATGATGAGTTAGAGCAAACAGTACTTGATGCAGTGTGTCTCCGTGCAGGGCGTAATTTTGACAAAGATGGTAATATGCTGAACTGGTGGAGTAATTACTCTGCTGACCACTTCAAAGAGCAGTCGCAGTGCATGGTGCAACAATATGGCAACTTCAACTGGAAGCTAGCAGGCGGACAAAATGTAAGCAGTTGCGGCACGCACGAAATAGCATGTTTTTTCTTGGCTGTAATACCGTTTATTAAGCGAGCACCACAATGAGTGTTTTCACACTGCTGTGTGTGAATGGTTTTGTCCGTGTGATTGCAGATCAGTGGAATCAGCACTTTGGGGGAGAATATTGCAGACAATGGAGGGGTTCGTCAAGCATACAAGGTTGGATGTTAGACGCACAAAACCCACATGTTACTATTTCAGCAGCAGTGACAAACTCCAGAAGGCTTATAATAAACTTTCTGTGCGTGGATGTGTGTTTACAGGCTTATCTTAAGTGGGTGGAGATGGAGGGTGAAGAGCCTCGTCTACCTGGTCTAGACATGGATCACAAGCAGCTTTTCTTTCTTAACTTTGCCCAAGTAAGTAATGAGGGAACATGAGCTAAAACCCGAAGCTCACAAGGAGCATTTCTTTCAATGGATACTTTGCGCTGTGAAGTAAACAGAGCAGCAGAAGGAGAGGTTCAGGGGTTCAGAGAGTGAAGCAATCCCAAAGCAAATCACTGTTGAGCAACACACGCAGGGGATGAGAGCAGCTGCCAAAGTAAAGAGCATCTTGGTGCCACAGAACATAAAGCAAAGGCAGAAAGCTGTCACTGACAATAAAACAGTAGAAATAATTAAAAACCAAATCTGCTCCTCACTGAGATAAGGAGATAAAAATATTGGACATATAAAAACTGAGAGTTGATTTATTAGGTGGGAAATACTTTAAATACACAAAGTATTCAGAAGTATATTTGGTTGGTTTAATACAAAGAAAAACCTGTGCAGTGATCAAAGTCTGCAGAAATGGAGCAAAGCACTAATGCATTATTTTTTTCCAGGTATGGTGTGGTGCTTATCGGCCTGAGTATGCCAGCCAGTCCATTAAGACTGACTCACACAGTCCTTTAGAATACAGGTAAGAAGCTTTAGTGCGGAATAATTTCAGACACACTAAACATTTTATTTTTGTCAGAACCTCAGACATACCCTTAAGTCCTTCCTCTCCACTCAAATGTGAGATCTGTGCAGTGTCATTTCTCTGCACAGAGAAAAAGGACTTTAGGATCTAATTTTTATAGAGAGCACTGAAGTAAATGTGTGTATATATATATAAAAAAATATATATACACACACACACACACACACACACACACACACACACACACACACACACACACACACACACACACACACATGTATATATATATATATATATATATATATATATATATATATATATATATATATATATATATATATATATATATATATATATATATATATATATATATATATATATATATATATATATATATATATATATATATACATTTTAAAAAGTGCATGATAATGTAGTTCTCAAAAGCAGAAAGAGAAAAAACGAAACTGAATAAATTTGACTTTAAGAAAACATTAGAATTTATATTACGTGTTTTGTTTTATATAATGACCCAACGATGAAACCTTACTGACTAAATAAAGATTTCGATGCAAAATAATTGCTGCAGAATTAAAGTGTTAGTGCAGCTATGCTGAAAAAAACCCTACTTTTTACAAGCAGCAGTCCTTCGTTTTTTTAAGCATGTTTGTTGGAAATTTTAGACATTTACAACACTGGAAATTCATTCAGCAGGGGTATTTTATATAAAATCAAACAAATCTAATGTATTAATACTTATATAAAGTGTTTTGAGTTTCATCTATTTTTAAAATTCACAATAACTTTAGTATATTCACTTAAGGCACGTAAAATCTTACCTTACCTTAATAGTATGAATATTCTCAGACGTACAGATGCTCTCAGTACATAGGGGTGGATCAAAGCTTTTTTTTATTGCACGTCATTCTTTCCAACATTTATGAGCCCTCATGACTTCTTAAGTACAGCACATACCCACGTGAAGTTTTCAGACACATTTAAGCTGTTAAAAACCACAACCAAATCATACACCCACTCCAAGTGTCAGCATGATGTTTTTCCATAATCAGCTTTGAGCACGGGCTCACACTGATGACGTAGAAGTCTCAAAAATGTATTAAACATGATACACTCAGTGTTATATGGAAGTGGCTCAACAAATGAGGTACTGTGAGTATAATTATCACTCATTTACACTTCAGTTTGTAATTCAGGTTGTGCTTTTATGACTGGATCACCTTTCCTCCGGTCTGAGTGCAGCTGCACTCCTCAGCTGAACAGCTCTGCTTTGCCTTATTCAATTTAAAGATTCTCCATACTGAAAATATAAGCCTGATACTCCCACTTGTCATGACAAAGGTATATCCGTGAAGTACTGGTGCAGTGTGAAATGAGTGCTTGGAGACTGGACTAACACTCAGCGGTGCTCCTCTAACACCGTCAACATACTTTAGCTTTTATTATCCTTGATGTTCTGCTTTTCTTTTGTCCTCAGGGTCCTTGGATCGCTCCAGAATTTTGAAGCTTTCTCAGAAGCCTTTCAGTGCCAAAAAGGCAGTCCAATGAACCCTGAGCTGAAGTGTCGGGTCTGGTAGAACTCCTGAGATTTGTTGGTTTTCTTAGCATGGGCAAGTCAAATCAAAAGAATAAGTTGTACTTTAAAACCCACAGAGATATCCTGCTCATGACTTATTCCAGTATGTTTGGGGCCGAGTGATGACGCAGACACATGCATATATGGTACCGTAGGTGTATTTTAAACGGCTGGCGTCCTCAGTACTCCATAGGTTCTTAAATTTAAAGCACGCAGATTGTAAAAGAGAAACTTGCTTGAGTATCTTATCAAGTTTGAATTATTGTCAGTGGATGAGGAGGTCAGTTGTTCCCTTTCGTTTTGTTTTTATTTGTATTTTTTTAATGTCTCACATCGGGGCACATGAATGGAAAGGCTACATGGAAAAGATGAGACTTTTTTGAAAGGTTTTATGAGGTTGACTTTAAATGCCCAGCGAGCCTTTGTTGAACAAATTCTTCTTATATCTCTTAAGTGGATTTTTGTAATTTAATGTGTAGCCTTTCATCTGATGTACTGTTTTTAAGACATCGTGCCACTTCAGAAGGAATAATGGTGAGCGAATCTGACTCTGGCTGAAGAGCATGAAATAAATGAGAACTTACGGCTTTGCTGATGCAAAGCTACAAAAGAATTAGTCACACTCTGAGAGTTTGGTCATTCACTGTTACGTGAAAACAAATTGCTTAAAGACTTTAAGACTGTTAAATCTTTGCAGCTTTAACCTTAAATTAACACTCTGAGGGAGCTGCTGCGTTTAGCATTTTTACACTCACGGCATGGATAAATATTTAACATTTTCAAAGCTAGCTAAGCAGTTTTCTAAGTTTCTTTGCCACATTTTGCAAATGATTGTTACTCAATACTCTACTACAGAAATGTACTATATACATGTACTGTATGTCATGACACTTTGCTGTGGCCTGCTCTTTTTTAGATCATGAGGGGGAAAAAAAAACAGGACTTGTTGGAGGTAGAGTGATGTGACATTGATATTAGTTGCATTATTGGTTACTCCCACTTTTGACTGTAATCTGTTTTAGACCCCAGTTGTTTTGTGTTTCTGAAGCCGAGAGGTTAAAGAGCTGAGCTCAAAATTCTTAACATGACGCGAACCTACATTCATTTTATAAAATAATGTTACTCGTGTGAGATCTGTAAGTTTAACCCAAAATAGTGCTTGGGTTTTTAGTTTTGTGCACTTTCTTTCCCCACATGAGTGAAAACTCACACAGACATTTAGCCTCTGGGCCGTAGCCAATTACATGCTGTGCTGAAATGAGGAGAAACCCCCCTCAGATACACTCGGACAGGCAGCAGATGAAGTGGTTTTCTTCTGATCTTGCATTGATCAGTGTCATATGAGATGAAAGGATGGAGCGCGGTGACCGCTGTAGCTGATCCACAAGCTCGCACTGAAGAATGGGGCTTGTCATTAACAAGATGGCCAGGGCCAGGACTGTTATTTTCTACCTTTATTAACAAGTAATGACAGGAGAATCAAAGAGGATGGAGACACTGGCTGCAGTAAGCCGACATTTTTGTGCTGGAGAGAGCTTTCAAACACAAACACACACACACACACACAGACGGTTTTGAATGTTTGCTGTCACTGGTCACATTTAGGGTGGCCTTGGTAAACTGAACACGACTGTTAGGTCTCAACAGAGGCTGCTAAATTGAATGTGCATATTGAAGCTTTATACTTTCAGTCAGTCTCAGTCTTCGCGTACTGGCAAAAACTGTTGTTTCACACAGGGGGGGAGAGGAAATATTACTGAGAGATTTTTCCCCAGAATCTAAGTGATGACAGTGCGCTGCCATCTCAAAGACAAATGTTTGACATTTTGGGAAATGCATTAAAATATATACATGTAGGTATTCATTTTCACATTTGCCCATTTAATAACAAAGAGGAAACAGTTACATCTGACTAATGTAACAAAATTCATCTTTCAGCACCTTTGTCGTTTATTAATCACAAGAATGTCTACTAGAAATTACAGCTACTGTATATATTTAAAATTTTCCCAGAGAACAACAATCACTTGGCTACGGTTAATAACCCTGTATCTAAAATCATTACGTGTTATATTTTAATTAAGCCAGACCCAACTTTATCACAGCTGGGTAAAAAAAGCAAAGGACAAAGTAGTTAAAGTCTCTTAACCCCGTAAACCCTGAAACACAAAATAGTTACCAGTAAATTATTATTTTTTTTAAATCTTCTGACAAAATTTTCTAAACAACATGAAGTTAGGATGCAGACCTCTAAGTCAAGTTTAGCAAAAGTTCATTAAAAAACTAAAACCTGCCAAAGAATCAAAAAGAGGCACAACTGGGGGGTAAAAAAAAAATGTCTGAAAATCAGCTAACAATATGGCTCAAAATCAACTATACTCGCAATAGTTGCAATTTACTATATATATACACGCTGAGAAAGATGCAAATAACTTTGTTGAGTGAACTGGTAACTCCAAGGGCGGGAAAGGCAGGGGTTATCCTAGGGCAGGTGGTAATAGCACGATCTGAAATGACAGGAGGGTTAGAGTTTGAATAAGCTGTGACAGAATCTTCTCCCAACGGAGGCCAGAGACTAACACAGCCAACCCATAGTGGACCACCAGGAGCAGTCATGTAGAAGATAAAGGGTGCAGGCGGACAGACAGGAGGGACGAATGGTCCTGCTGGAGAAGTTGAAAGCAGAGCTGGGACAAAGAGACAGGACAGTTGCTCAGCGCAGGATACCTACTCGCCACTGTGCAGCTATTTTAGCTTGAACCTGATGTCACCTGATGTGAGGATAATGTCTTTTTCATTCCTCAGTTCTCTGTTTTTTGAACCAGAGAGATAAAATACTGATAGCTCAATTCAATTCAATTTTATTTATACAGCACCAAATCACAACAACAGTCGCCTCAAGGCGCTTTATATTGAAAGGTAGACCCTACAAAAACACATACAGAGAAAAACCCAACAATCTTATGACCCCTTATGAGCAAGCACTTCGGCGACATTGGGATGAAACCTCTGGCAGAACCAGGCCCAGGGAGGGGCGGCCATCTGCCGCGACCGGTTGGGGTGAGAGAAGGAAGACAGGATAAAAGACAGAGGAGAACGTCAACTACACTGGGAGGAGTTCAGGTGTTTGGTGAAGACCATGCACTCCAGGTTCCCGTGGCCAGTCAAAAACCAAAAAAAGGCTACTCTCAACCAATCTCTGTACTCCTCCAGAGCAAGCTTGACAGCTGTCAGTTCACAGTTGTTAGCATCTTCTGTTCTTTCTTTACCGGAAAGCTTCCAGCAGAAAAACAAAGGTACATGGATGGACATACGGTGAACGGTCACTCCCAAAGTTTGTTAAAGTCCTGGAAGTGCGAGCTGATGAGCTTCTGTATGTCACCAACAAATATGAGTACAAATGAAACTGTGAATCAACATGGATTGCGAAGTAGGAAAGAATCATGACAGATTCTGGTCAATTTTAATTAAGTTTTATTTATATAGCATCAAAGGTAAAGAGCCTACAATAACACAGAGAAAACAGAGCAGCAGAGATTATTTGCACATGCAAGAGAAACTGTGTGATAGCATTTGAACATGTCAGACTGTAAGCATAATTTAAACCAAGAGCAGTAGAGGGTCACAAAATCAGAGTGACAGGTGCATTTTTAACTACTAGAGAGGGCGTTTTCTTTCTATAGCTTTAGGCAATTTTAGTTCCCTTTGGACTGATTAGCGATTTCCTTCTGTTTCAAGTGTTTTATGCCGAGCCCAGTGAGGTATCAGCCCTCTGCTAACTTTCTCAAAATGTCAGATGTTTCCTTTGAACAACATCGCACATTTTAAAGCGATGCTGGGAGATGGTTAGAAGACAAACAGGTTAAACTTCATGTTTTGTGCAACAAGTTGTTAACTGAACAAAGGTATATAAAATAAAATGTGTTATTGTAGATGCTTGATGTTCTCCACAGCGGAAAATCAGGTACAGAAGAAAGTGTATCTTCACTTAGTTTTAGCACCACATTTACCTAAATTGTGAAATTGTGTCGTTTTGAAATTACCAACTAGAAATGCATTTTTTGCTATATATGAACATGTTTGACCTGTATACCCATTTAGAGTTTATTTAGCTAAATGAATATTTATGAAATGTTATTGCTTTGCAAGATTCCAGATGTTTAAGATGTTTTATGAATGTTCCTGCTGCTATGTAATTATCTAGACTGCTATTTTTGTGACTCAGATATGTTATTATTGCCATTAAAGTGACTGTCTCAACTGGCGCAATCTCAAGTCTGTCCTTTAAAAGTGCAATTTATTTTTTTTAACAGAAAACATGACTAAATCTTTTAGAAACCATTCTCTAACTGCAAAAGACTGTAAAAGATGAACACAGCCACAACTGCATCACCCATCGGTTTGTGGACTACCTTTATAAACCTCATGGCTAGCTTAAGGCCATCCCTATCTCTCTTTCTGAGGCCAGGAAAGGCCATTTGTGGACAGGAAGGTAGAGTGCAAAATTATCAGTGAGCAGACTTGGTTAGGAAGGTCACAATTTTTGTCAGATAACTGCAATAAAAATGCTCCAAATGGCACCAAGACTACAAAATCTGGACAAGAACTACATTTCAGTTTGTAACGGTCTATTTTTAAAGCCAGTAATTATAATCACTCACTTTATCAACAGACACCAAGTTATTCTTGAACAGTAAGACCCTGCATAAATAAAACACAAACAGACTCGGCCTGCAGACCATCACCTGAGTCCTGGTGATCCACTCATCCTCTAACTGTTTCAACTTTAAAATAAACTCTTAAAAAAAATAGATTTGTTTACAGTTTACTCTTACTTGTGTCCCAGCCTGGCTCAAGGAACAGACAGAGGAGAGGAAGACTTGAACTTTTAACTAAATATTATTTTCATAAAATGCAAGATAACCATAACATGAGGAGAGTAACTCAGTAACATCAGTGGAGTGCATGCATGAGGAAGTAGACCAGTGTTAGGTATCATGACAGAGTGCCTTTAAAGGGACTGGGCCAGGACAGCACATACAGGGTAAGGTAACAGGGAACAGTAAATAAATATCTATGAAAGTATGAAAAAGAGAAGTCAGAGTCTGGAATAACATATCATCTGAATCTAAGTTTATGTTACAGGTTTGTGAACTTGTCCAAAAATTATATATAGTAAATTTCATATATGAGCATAAAATGACTCAGAAGTGACATTTTTTATAAAGTGAAGCTACAAAATGAGCCAATTTCAACTTAAAATTATAAACAAAAGGAGCTGTAGGTGTTAATATTTGAGCCCTGTGAGTTTAGATTTTGTTTTTAAAGTAAATTTTTGTGGATTTTTATCTTTTCTCCTGAGACGACAGTGAAGAAAAGACAGAAGAGAGGAGACAGACATGCAGTGAACAGTGTCAGAGCAGAGTCAAACCCAGACCTCTGCATTAGCTTTACCACATATGGGTCACCTGCTGTACCCAGTGAGCTAAAACAGCCTCTAGAGTGTTGAATTATTAATGAAAACAATTCTTCTCTCATATCAAGAAGTCCAATACCTCCTGACCCATTTTGAAAGTCTTTAAATGAAGTCAAAGGCTTTTTAATGAGCAGATATTGTTAGACACATACAAAGTAAAGCATGTTCGTTATAAACTGGATATTAAAAAAAGACAATCACAGTGATGTAAACACAATTTACTCCAAGTTAAATTTAAAATACCAGCTGTTGTAAAAACAAAGATTAGAGCACTCTATTAAAAAACAAACAAAAAATAGATTAAAAACTGTGGCACTGGAATATTAGTAGTGATTTAATATTTCAATGTAAATCATTTTAAATGGTATCCCACTTCATGAATCTTCCAAAGAGGTGAGACGTGCAGTTCTGGTACGAAGAGCAGCTCCGTCATCATCGTGTACAAACGTCATCGTTGCACTGCAAAGGATGACAAAGTTGCATTAAACAATGAGAACAATAAATAATGAGCCTCAGCTATTTAGGAGAAGCAGCAGCTCATAGATAAAGATGCTGCTCACCGATCACCTTTTGTGGATAAAGCTCCATCAATAGGAAGCCTTGTTTGTCTAAACACCGCGTCTTGTTTGCGGTCCCTCAGAGTGATTGCTCAAGTTAGAACACGAGTCATTCTTGAGGGAAATCTAGTTTGAAAGTTCCCAAACCTGGGCACAGATAGAAGAACCTCCAAAGTAAACAGAAAGGTTTGAGGAGAGACATTACTTCTAAACCCATGAGTGGTCTTAGTGGTTTTATCGGGACCAGCCTGTGACCTCTCTCTGTTAACAAAACATTGCCCGGGCCTTTCCAAACCAGACATTCAGCTTGTGACTTTTACTCGTTCCTGACACATTTTGACCCCTCGAAGATAACAAGGTCTATTCTGTTGTGGGTTGCAGAGATGACATCGTTTGGTCGTCAGAGATCATGGGGACATGGTGCAATAGTTTCGACACAGTGGATTCTGTGGGAAGCGAGCAATAGCGCTCAGAGGCAAAGTGGTTGAAGAGCATGTGCTGGATGTGATGGGCATGTCGAAAGCCCTGACGATCACAGGACAAACCCTGCAGAACTGAAAGTGTTAGGCCCACAAATCTGTGAGCAGTTTGTTTTGTGAATACACTAACAAAAAACTAGGCCACATTTTATTTTTGAA
The DNA here is from genome assembly GCF_013358895.1 of Oreochromis aureus. NCBI lineage: Eukaryota > Metazoa > Chordata > Actinopteri > Cichliformes > Cichlidae > Oreochromis > Oreochromis aureus. The sequence goes on along the minus strand of NC_052946.1, from coordinate 23,597,398 downwards.
ATCTTATAAATCAAACTGAAATTTTAAATCTTATACCAACACAGCAATCAATGCGGCTCATTCTCTGACGCAGAGTTTCTCAAAGTATATCTAAGGTTCTCAGAGCTACAGGGATCAGGCTGTGGATGACCGGGGGGGGGAATCTAAGTTGAATGAAAATGGTTGTAGAGGAGATAAACAACAGTTTGCTGATCTGACCTTTACTTCACTAAAGTTCAGATTTATTGTTGTCAATGACTGATAAAAACTGACAGGTGTGGGGCTTTTTTTTTTAGTTTGTGAAGAGAGAAGGAAAGAAAAATAAAACACTGCACTTTCTGTCTGAGATCTGTGCAATGCCTGTATTTACAAACTGATAACATATAAACTGCTGCGCTTAACTGATGTTAAAAAGACAGATTTTTTGTAGCCTGAATAGGTGAAATAGGATGCATAAGTGTTACCATTTTCGTTAAACACAACAAATGCTCTGATTTTGCAAAAAAAAAATTGTAAGTGTAATAATATGAACACTTAATCCTGAGATTATTCTCTTTCTTATCAAGAACACAAAGCCAATGGGGCTCACCCTGAGGAGTGAAGCAATACTGAAGCTTTGATGTTTTATGATGTTTTTATTACGACATGCTGATGTCAGCCTGTTATGGCGTCATATATATTACTCGATATGGCTTCTTGAAACTTTTTTAGAGGTCATCCTTGACCTTGGGTGCTAACTGTGAAAGTCAAGGTCAAATGCTTAGCCAACCTATGTACTCCTGTCACCCAAGTATATTGTTGTGAAGTTGAAAGACGATCCAAAAACAAAACAAAACAAATGTGAGTAATATAAAGTTTTTACTGATTTTGGCCTGACCTTGACCCCATTTTCACCAAAATGAAATCAACTCATTATTGTTATCTGCTAGACTGCTAACAAACAGACAAACAGAACATATTACATACCCCATAGTGTTACTCCTGTGGATGTTTTTATTATATACACAAGACCACAATCAGCAGCTGGTTAGCTTATCTAACAAGTGACTAGCCTGGCTCTGTGGGAACATAATAAATATCACCTCAGAATAAGACATGCAAAACCTTTTTTTAAGTTTGGATACAGCAAGCCATTTCCATTCTTTGTGTTGTATTAAGCTAATTTTAGCCTGGCTGTAGCTTTATATTACAGTCCTGTTTCAATATTCTTGCGATGCTCCCAGCCAGAAAGAATCTCTCAAAAGATTTAAGAGTAAATAGTGTTGTTGGGTCTTGTACGTTAACATAAACTAGTGGTTTTGCAATAGATACTAAATTCCTGTTTGCAGTAAGCAAACAGTTAAAAAGCAGGCACAATCTGTCACTAAAAATTTGTTAAGTGCTGAGACTTTGCATATAAACATAATGATGGTAGTGCAGTAAGCAAACAGGAATTTATGTTATTGTTAAAAAAAAAATCCCTATGCAAGCAGACTACTTAATACTACATAGCCCCCCCTCCAAAAAAAATACATCCCATGATTTAAAAGGTTCATGATTATGGAGGAATTTTGATCCCCTCTCTTTGCAACAGTCACTGTTGTAGATTTACTGCTGACTGGAGTCACTGGCCCTGTCCTCTTGTTACATTTCTAGGAAAATCCAAGTCAGGTTACGCTGTAATTTACGATGTAGGGTTCCAGAAGGGTTTGAAGTTACTGCTGAAGCATAATTCCCAAGTAAGTGCTCAACTTCAAATTTGAAGTATCTGAAATCTAAGCAGCGCTTCATCACAGTGGTCGTCATCAATGAGGAGAATCACATGGATGCTACAGCGAGCCTCTAGTGAGCCTATTGCCGGTTGCATGGTGGAAGAGAAGCAATGATTATGAGCTCGTTACACAATAAGGTTGAGTCAGGACATTTTGTAGAAAACAAATCCTCAGTATAACCATTTTTGAAAAGGCAACAGTGCTCTAATAAGATACTTTTCTCAGTTTTACACTTTAAATCTGTTGCAGTTTTAATATTAATTATCTGTAGTTTCTGTTTTTCATTCACAACATGTTTGCCTGCCACAGGCTGTTTATTATTTGTCTCTCAGTGGTAACCAATTTATGACACTGTCATGACAACACTGACCTTCCAGCTTCTTAAAATCCCACTGTGCACATTAGGTAAGAAAATTCTGAGTCGCCTCTACCAGAGGGTTTAAAAAAAAGAAAAAGGATGTAAACAGGGCAAAATGATTAGGGTGGAAACCACATGAGGTAACAATGACCTCAACAGAAATGGTCACCGCAGCCAGTACTGCCAGTCATTCCCATGTCCTCTTACTAGACATGTCCCATTTCTGCTGTGCTGTATGAATAATCTACAACACACACACACAGACACACACACACAGACACACACACACACACACACACACACACACACACACACACACACACACACACACACACACACACACACACACACACACACACACACACACACACACACACACACACACACACACACACACACACACACACAGTGATGGTTGTGATCAAGGACTTGCTAAAAAAAAATATGAATTCCTCCATAATATAGTGATAATTTAAATCTGCAGAGCACTTGTGCTTTTCAGCTTGCACTACAGCACCGCTATTATATGGATCTGTAAAATAACTGCTGTGTTTTCAAGTACGGAGATCATCTTCAGTCAAGTTTAAAAGGTTTCGGGGCCTTTGACACAGACACTGACAGACCATGAAGATGCTGTAATAAGTGTGAAATTGTCTGTGAAGAGGATACTCTGATGCATTTGTCTCTACTGACGTAAAACGGACTGTTGAAAGAAACTGATGATTAGATCCGTCCAGTGTTTTCACACACACAATGACACCAGTTGGCTCTATCCCTTTTAACCCTTTGCTTTACAGCTCAGTTCATAGCATCAATTATAACATGGACATGTATGGTATGCCTTACCACTGGCCTCTGTCCTGCTTTTACTGTGGCTGAGATACCCAGAGCCTTGGTAATCTCCTCCAAAGGCAGGTAGTCTCCCGGTGAATCTTGGATAAAGTGTAGTAGGACCTTTTCTCCACCTTTGGAGTGCAAAAATAAATCACTTAGATACCTTCATCATATAAACAACTTGCTGGCCCTGTTTATTACAATATAATAATGTAATTTTGCTTTGGTTGCCTCACTGGGGATCCTTTATTAAAAGCAAAATACATGAAAACAAAAAATGCTACGGCACACACAGAACAGTATTTCAAACATGTGTGTATAGTGCAGTTTGGTTTAACACAAAGCTTCTGTTTGATAAACAACTAAACTACTTCCAAACACAGAAAAATGTTAAAATAATATTATAGAAATAAAACTTCAAATGGTTTACTGTGTAGGTGTTGAAGGACTTTTGGTGGAGCCAAGGCTTTAACACTGGGAGACACACCAGACAAAGTGACCCACTACCTACTCCACCAGATGCCTTTTTCCATAAGGACAAGCTGTTCTGCCGCACCGTAAAAAGACTTTGGCACACTAAGAGGGAGAATTAGAGTGACCAAGCATTTTATTTGTATTGTAAAATTAATTGAATACTGTCAAAAAACCCTTTTAATATAGTCTTAGTTTTCCTAATGTTGTGCTATAATGTATATATGTAATGTATTTAGGACTGTGTCGTTTTTATTTGGTGAGCATATTCGCTTTTATATGTTTAAATATGGCTAAGAATTTAACCTTAATATATTCCAACAATTGAAAAATAATCCTATACTTCATGTAAATAAGAATAGTCAGCAGACCTGTGGAAAACTGGATTTAGAAGTAAATGCTGCTCCTGATTGCATCGCCATAATGTGATGCTGCACTGCCCTCTAGAGGACACACCACAAAAATGCGACTTAAAATGACAGAACACCTTTTCTGTACTCCGTGCCATGCCACAAGGTGAATTATGAGGAAAATCCTCTAATTTATCATATGTTTTAACTCCTTATCTCCTGAATGCCTACTAGGGGTAACCTCTGAACTGAACTGAACTGAGCTGAGCCATTTCTGTCATACTTCAGGCCTGCTTCCAGAACAAAATACCTGGGTTTTCATCAGAAGTTAGCAAGGGTGATCTCTGCCTATACAGCTTACTATAGATACCCTTAAAACCTGGAACCTGTGCTAATAGTTGTCAAACCACGTCTTTATTGATATAGACTGAGGTAACAAAACTTGTCATTAGGGGTACAGGGGAGGTGGTCATATGTCATCTTTATTTGGTAAAGGTTTAAACAATCAGTGCCTTTCCACTTACTTTTACATAATCTTAAAATGGACCCTTGCACCCCTCCACCCCACTGGTGTCCACCCAGTTTACCTTTGGCCACAATGAGCATGCCTCCACTCTGGAGCAGATCTCCTGAGAAGTTTCCCTGGATTCCTTCAGCGCTGGCCTGAAAAAAGCAAAAATAATCAGCTTGAAACAGTCACCGTGTACCACTGCTCTTTTGTTTTTAATTCATTTTAGCAAGTGACAAATATGTCTACCTTTGCTGCTACATCTCGTACTTTTTTCCCCAATGCTGCAGGAACCACACTTACAGCGTTGTATCTGAATGGGAAAAGAATACAGCTTTTCCATTACGGATCATTAAATATTCGTGCATTTGATTTGATTTGATAAATGTTTTTTTTATTCCTGTTATGACATCCCAAGATGATGTTTTAAAATGATTGGGTTGATGAAATTTGTTTACTAAAATGAATTAATTGAGTAAAGATCAACACTGTTTAAGTTATTCCTTTTTCAGTAAGTTTGACAATTTAAAGCAAATCACATCTTGGTCAAAGCATTGGTCTTAGGACCTTATCCATTTTAGGTTTGCAAGACAGAGTGCTGAAAACTACCCCAGCTGTCATAGGGCAAGAAGCACTGTACACCCTGGGTAACAAATACGAAGACAACAGCTCATGCTGACATTCACCTGCCAGGGTGCTTGGCTAATTTACAACAGCTAGTTAATTTAACACTGATTGTAGTAAAACCCATGCAAAACAAGGAATAGCATGTAAACCCCACACATAAAGGCCCCAGCAGGTTAAAACCCAGAACAGGGTTGCCACTTTAATCCTAAGTGGGTCAGAATGGGTGAAACTCTTCTTTCTGTTAGTGTAAAGAGATTTAACTATACATTTAATTCCTGAGATCTGCATGCAAGAAGTGTAATTTAAACATTACATCTCTGTTTTTCTACATGATTTAAAAAAAATGCTGCTTTGGGCTTGAATTTAAAGAAATAAATGTGTAATATTACAGAAGAAAATTCTGTTAGCTCATTGCACAGACTGTCCTTTAGTTATAAAATGGAAACATTTTGTTGATTCTTTTTTCTTTTCTTTTTTACTGTGAACCCACTATAAAAATCACAAGTTTCTATTAATTTTTTTTTTTTTTTTTAAGTATTACATATTTACTTTGGTGTTGTCTCTTCTGGGCGTCTTTATCAGTAGGAAAACATACAAAACTTATGAAAATACAGTTAAAAATGTATGTCCTCAGTTTTTTTCCAAAGATGTTCAGTGGGCCATATTGGAGTCTTTATGCCTTGTGTTTGACACCCTTGACCCAGAACCTTCTTGGTGTACTGACATTAGCTCTCTACATTTATTGCACTTACCGTTTGAAGCCCAGATCCTTGTAACATTTCTTTTGTTCATCCACATAAAGGGCTAAAAAAAAAAAAAAAAGAGGAAGCTGATTAATGATTATTCACAATCACACAGCAGGAGTGGCTGCTGACAATTTTGAATGCTCTCAGCAGGGAAGTTCTAGTCAGTTACAGAAGACCATCTTTTCTTTGATATTCTAATAAACCAAATATAGTCTGGTATAACCTCATTTTTCGACAGCTTTTATAAGAACTTACCAAAAGATAAATTAATATGCACTGCACTAAATGATTAAGGATGCTTACGTCCTTTTAAAAAGCCTCCTTGCTTGAACTCCTGGAGCCCAAATTCTTCTGGTCCGATTCCCACTAGCGCTACCCCGTTGGCCCTCAGGTCTGGCTCCAGTTTGCTGATCTCTGCTGCCGTCCACCGACATACCTGACAGCCAAACCTGCGCAGGAAGAAGAGGACCACCGGCTGGTCCTGCCACAGAGACTGGAGCTCTACTTTCTGAAAGACAAGCCGAAAGAAACAGCAAACACACACACACACACACACACACACACACACACACACACACACACACACACACACACACACACAGAGTAAGTATATAAGGAGCTGGACCTGTCTGTTATATGTGCTAACGACACGTTGTGTCATAAGTGAACATCATCATTATGTCACCCTAGAGGCCTCGTTACTCAGCAGTTGTTTCAGTGCTGGGGTGGGGGGGAATACACAGGTTTAATTTAGCTGCCTCGGCGGGGTAACAAGTCTGCTACTTCATATCACAGCTTCATTTTAAAAAATTTAAAAGGGGGGGGGGGCTTTAAAAGCAAAGCAAGTATATCCGAAACGATAAATAAAGCCCACAGCTGTAACCCTCAGCAGCCGCCCGTCTACATAACTCACCTCCTCGCTTTCACCGCTCTTCAGTAAGTTTTTTCCAACTTTAGCAAGGTCGACTGACGCCATTTTCTCCGAGCCGGGTAAAAGAGTCCAAAACACCACGAATTAAGTTCACAGATCAAGGTGACAAGCTTCGGGAGTGAGTGACTGTACAGTAAAGACGTCTGTTATACCCGCATAAACTGTTGCAAAACATCTACATCCGTATACGCCCACTCAACACGAACCTCCAATCATATTCAGCTGGAACTGAAAACACAGCCAATCAAGGGGCGTGCTACGAGTCTCTTTCAGCACGTGCACAGAGTACTACAAACAGCTTTTTTTTCTTTCTTTTTTTTCTTTCTGTCTTTTTTTTGTAACACAGTGTAGTAGTTGTTGTTTTAAGATATCTGTTGACGCACATGTGAAGCATAGGAGGAGCAATTTTAAGCTGAACCCATGCTCTGTGCCTACAGTCGTGGTAATATCTATATGTTGTGTAAGGTTCAGCACAGGTGAGCTCAAAGGTGGGATTTAATTGCATGGTCTCTGTTTACTCTCTTTGGTCGATTACATATCCATTTTACAGCTCTGTAAGTTCATCCCAGCCTTCTGTTTTATATTAACTCCACAGCAAGTTGTGCCACTTCATCTGAAATCACCTCAGGCCCTGTGGGCGGTCTTTATCCATCCTCTACCCTTGTGAACAGAGATCTCCGATGTCGTTCTGGGATCTGCTGGAGCCACCCGCCCAGTTTGGGGGTCCCTGTCTGAGTGCTCAGATTACTGGGACCACTGTTGCCTTCCCCCTCCACATCTTTTCAAGCTCTTCTCTCATCTCTGGTATTTCTGGAGCTTCTCATGTTTCTTCTTCCTGATGTCACTATCACTTGGTATAGCTACATCTAGCACTACAGCCCTCTTCCTCTGCCATTTCTGATTAGATACCCATCACCAGTTTGTCCATTTGTATCTGGAAGTCCCACAGGATCTTAATTCAGTCATTCTCAACCACCCTAGGGGGGATGTGGCATTTTGACCTCCGGACTTCGAGGCCATACTTGGCACAGATGTTTCTGTATACTATGCCAGACACTTGCTTATGGTGTTCCATGTATCACCTGCTTGCTGGCATCTTGCGCCCTGCTGTTATGTGCTAGATTGTCCAAAGGACATCTTTGCAGAGCCTGCACCTGGGGTCTTGGCTGGTGTGGTCGACACCACTGCAGAGATACTTTTGACAAAGGTAGGGGGAAAAATCTGAAATGATTAAATTCCTATGCACACATTTAAGATGCTGTTGTCTTCATTTTCTGCTGCTTATTGTACTCAATTTTAGAAGAAAATAGTTTCTCTACTTACTGTAGATCAGCCATATTACACAATGTAACAAAACTTTTTTCCTCTGTATATTTCTCGATTGCTAATACCTTAAATGTAGAGAAAAAATATTACTCTTTTCAGACTGTTGTCTCTTGTGACCAGGAAAAGTAACATTTTCTATTCTTTCTACTCCATTGTGTTATGAGACATCACTGACTATGTTACTTGCTACCTTAAACAAAAAAATATGTTTCTATATCGATGGGATGTGTGTAAAATGTATAATATTTGCGGTCTCTTTCTGCTCACTGCTCAGGCTGGTCAAGGCAGATGGCTGCCCCTGCCTAAGTCTGTTCTGCTGAAGGTCTCTTCCTGTTAAAAAAAAAAAAGTTCTTCCTTCCTGCTGTTGCCAATTATTTGCTCATTGGGTCATTGGGGGTTCTTTCTCTCTTTTAAGATCTTTAGCTTACAATATAAACCAACTTGAAACAACTGTTGCTGGGAAATGATTATATAAATAAATCAGCCTTCAATCTAACCATTTCCCCAAATAGAAACCATTTCATTAAAAAGATATCAACCTCAGTAACAATAAATTTAATGCACTATACCTACGGGGGTGTTTCCATCTCTCATGTACCAAGGTGAACATCCTGCAGGCCAGATTAACCTGCTACAAGTCAATTAGACATAATGAGCCTGCTATCAGAGGTGGCCCTAAAACCACTTTAGTATTTCTGCAGGGACCAGAGCTATCTTTCATGCTGCCATTTTAAATAAAGGGCGGTCGACTCCTTAAATCTTGAAGGAGCTGTTAAAGAAAGCAGCCTTACATCCACCTGCTGATCAGGGAGCGGCCTCAACTTTGCAGCGACGCACCAAACTGAAACCCCCATCTGCTGTTATTTCCCTCTGTCAGTGCCAAACATCTAATCCAGGTGGGACTGCTCATGTAGAACAAGTACTGTTTTACAAAACAGGCATTTTCAAATGTCATCATGCAAAAACGTGTGAATTTGCACGAGACTTTAGGCCAGCTACAGTTGACCTGAGTTTTCTTGATATGACAGCTCAACGTGTCTCCTAGCAAAAGGTTCTGCAGCTATTTGACCTTTCCTTTAACACAGTCCTCTCACTCACTGCTAATGAGGGGTCTAACTGTGCCAGCAGCACCTCGGGGGGGTTGCACATTTTCTAGACTGAAAGACATGTTTTATAGACACAGTGTGAAAGGGCATGCAACACTCTTTGATGTAGCCTAGGATTCCACTCTAGCTCTGGTGGGTGTGTCACATGTATTACCCAACCGGCAGCAATGTGAAGCCTTCATAAACATGCCATACTAAAAAGGCAGTGCACACAATGGGCCACACCCTGATGTGCTGTGGATACATGCTATAGGGACAGGAAGCAATGCAACACCATTTGACTATCTGACTGAAAAAAAAGCAAAAGATCTGCACAAACATCGTGGACAGGAAAATAGCATACAAGCACATTCACGATGCACACAGAAAACGGAAAAAAGCTGAGCTGTCTGCATTTATATGTGTGGGTTAGTTAGGATTTCCTGCTGCTTTCTTATCCAAAAACTCTCACAGTTGAATAAAATAAAAACTATTTAGCAAGTCAAAGTTTCAGTTAAAAAGCAGGAAAGACATAAAAAAGTAGTTCAAGGATGCATAATTAAACAAAGATTAACCAATATGATCAAATAAAGGTGTGAATTTCTTTTCCTATAAAAGAAAAAGGAGTGGAATTTATTTAACCCGTTTACCTGAATTTGGAATATAATTATTACATTAATATTGCTGCTAAGTACTAGGCTCATACTGGAGTAGTGCTGTATGCAGATAGATGGGTCCTCTGTGCTGATGTTGCAGGGAGGGGCGTGACGTCACGGGAGAGACCGGGAGGAAGACGCGAAGGGAGGGGGACAGACAGGGAGGGGGGGATGAGGAGAGGGGAAAGGAGAAGGGACGAAGGAGAGAGCGGGGGGATGACTGCATCAAAGGAAAACAAAAAAACAATCATGACTCCTGTAATTCATACTACGGTTTCTATACATCACAAAGGTTGCTGTGGTTATCTACACAGTATGCCGCAATAAATGACGAGCCGCCCCGAAAAGGTAATTATCCTCTTTCACGTCGTAATTTGCACGCTTTTTATTTATTTCTTTATTTCTTTAAATTTCTGTGCATCCTTCACACAGTAGATCGATTGCCTAATCGTCACCTTAAGAGTGTAATGCAAACAGAAGAAAACATCGAGGATCATGTCTCTAAAAAAAAAAGAAGCAAAAAAGGCTCTGGGTCGGCAGGCTATCAGTCAAGTATTTCTATTAAATGTGAGCGATAATGATGCGTTATCCTTGTGAATGTCCTGAAAGCCGTCATTGACATCCACACCGCTTACATTGTCTCCCGTTTGAGCTTCCTACATGAAAAATTAAAATGGAAACAGGCGTCATGAGCGCTGCCGCATAGTACACTGCTGTAGTCAGCCACGCCGAGCACATGGGCTTTGCGCACAGCATGCGCACTGGTTGCAGTGCGTCGTGCCCACCGACGGTGTCTGCACATGACTGCAGTGTCCTCTTGGTCGCACTACATAACCATTAGCAGCACCAAGTTAATGCTGTGCTAGACCGTGCTGATCTTGAATCAAGTCCAAACAAACTTTTGCGCATGTCTGACTTGTAACTCATCATTGGCATCACCCTTTAATATGTTCCAGTTGCTGCTGGCTTGAGAGAGATGTCATCTCCAGGAATGGGCACCCCCACTGACCCCCTCTTGGCCAGTCCAGGAGGGAGGTTATCCACAGCTCAGGAAGGTATCTGGAGGAGCTCACTTCCCAAAACTGCCAGCTTTCCAACTTCCACCACTCGGCACCTCAGTCACAGAGCCAACAACTTCCAAAGACAGCCAAAGCGGAGGAAGCTGATAAGACCTTCACCTCCTCCGCCACCCAACACACCTTGTCCCCTGGATCAGCTGGACCTCAGTGAGCTTCCCCCGAGACGTACCTTCCAGGAGCTGCTCTTCAATGGCTGCATCTTGTTCGGGATTGAATTCAGCTATGCCATGGAAACAGCTTATGTGACTCCAGTGCTTTTACAGATGGGCCTGCCTGATCAATTCTACAGCTTGGTGTGGTTTATTAGCCCCATTCTCGGTAAGTAAGCAGCAGAGGTAGAAGACTAGCTGCTGTACAGGCATATGTAATGTATAATAAGAGTCCTAGTTGTATGGATTCTAACTTTGTATTTCGTTTTGACTTGAAGGATTCCTCGTTCAGCCTCTCATAGGAGCATGGAGTGATCGTTGTACATCCCGGTTTGGGCGAAGACGACCTTTTATTTTTGCCTTGGCAATAGGTAAGACAAGTTAAAGCAGTACTACAGTGTTTTTGAAATGCACTTATGTGAAGCTGCGTAGCTTGCAAGTGACAGTGCTGATCAAATGGTAAATAATCTGCAATTATATGGTATCGTTACCTCAAACGTTAGCAGTTTTGTGAAGTGCATTACAACATGTTTCTTATTGCTGTTATTTAGAAGAATGGTCAAATTCATAGCAGCTGTGGCCTCAAAGCAAATCCTGCATTTCCTCTGATGCAGCTCAATCAATAAGCAGTTCATTCCTGTAAAATGCTCAAATAAAACCATGGATGGATAATCATAACTAAAGATCATAGATAGGAACTTGCCACAGGTCCACAAAAATGCATGTGCTCCACCTAAGCACTGAAGTGTGGTTGCATAACACAGGGGAACTTACAAGCATACCTACTCAATCTACTGCTTTTCTGTTACACTCTATACATGCCATGTTAGTACAGTGTGACATAAAACATCTCAGATACATTTTAAATAAAACCACTGTGAAAAACATCCCACCATAAGGCGCAACTTTTCATCTGGAGTTCAAGTAAACTCCCAGATAGTTCAGATTCAATGGTTATAAGATAATTGGCTGTGTCTCTGTGTTGAATGTAATTCAGAATCAATCCACCTGGGAACTTGTACTGCTTCTCCATATTGACTGCAAGATCACAATTTTATTTTTAATTTATAGCCACATATTTTTGATGGCCAAAGATTATACACAGCCAGTAAAAACATGTAACTATTTGTTCTGCTCTACATCAAAAAATTGGCAAACCCAGAGTTCAGGAGACATTCAGGTCTTCCACCTTCATCTAGCTCTCATCTAGTTCATCTAGCGTTGGTGCTCATGTTAATTTTTTGTCACTTCTTCTGCTCTGCATTTTAGGAGCACTGATTGGTCTTTCTCTGGTTCTCAACGGACGGGATATTGGGAGTGTCCTGTCTGACACAGCATCAAATCACAAGTGGGGAATAGTCCTGACAGTGTGTGGTGTGGTTCTAATGGACTTCAGTGCTGATTCAGCCGACAACCCAAGCCATGCTTATATGATGGATGTATGCAGCCCAGAGGACCAAGATCGGGGGCTGAACATCCACGCGTTACTGGCAGGTAGGTAAATACTTCTGTAGCAGGGAAAGCTGAAGCTGTAACATATGTCCTTTTGAGATAATTTTGCAGAAAACAGTAGAAATTTAGCTTTACAAGTATTTTGTGGTTTCATTTCTCTACTCAGGACTAGGAGGTGGATTTGGCTACATCGTAGGTGGCATCAATTGGGACCAGACACAGTTTGGAAGGTCAATGGGAGGTCAACTCCGGGTCATATACCTGTTTACGAGCATCACTTTGGTGATCGCCACAACAATGACTCTAATGAGCATCCCTGAACGGCCCTTACCAAAAAGCCAGCCAAACAAGAACTCAAGCAAAAACAGTCTGAAAAGCCCTAGCCTCCCTCTTCCCCCCTCCCCACCCGTCCATCCTGGACCAGATTTGGGACTAGACGAGGAAGACGAGGACGGTCTCTACAGCTACAATTTCTCAAAGTCTCACCCATGTAATCCTGACCCCTTGGCCCATTCTTGCAGTGCAAGTGCGCGTCTTTGTGCGGGCCTCAATAGCCCCATATCACCCCTAAGCCCCCTCACTCCAAAGTATGGCAGCTTTATTAGTAGGGACAGCTCTCTCACTGGCATTAATGATTTTGCCTCTTCATTAGGAACCTCATACATCGACAGTGTGCTCATAGACTGCTACACAGGTCAGCAGACACCACAAGCTCTGCCCCCCAGCTCCACCACTGTGCCCCTGCCTCCAGGGGACTCGCCTCCCCCAGACGGGCCCACGCAGGGGCCAGGGAACCATCCTGCAGGTGCAGGACAGACCCAGGCCAATGTGGTGTCTCATCCAGTTGGGGACGCACAAGATGCAGAAGGGCCTCAGCCTGCCGGAGATGCACAACCTCACGGAGCATCTCAGGTCACAGCTGGGGCTCAGACTGCTGCGGGGTCACACCGGGGCTCCGCGGCTGGCATCCTGAAGCGACCTCAGAGTCTCGCGCTGATGGAAGAGCCCATGGCAACACAGATTGTTGGGCTGGAGAATGGACGTAGGAGGACAGTGACTTTCAGCCAGCAGGTCAGACGCATGTTTTGAATCTGACAGAAGGTGTTTTGTGAGAAGCCAGAACAGAGCTTTTTAAACATGATGTCATGTGTTTTTTTTTCTCCTCCAATGAAGGTTGCAAACATTTTGCTCAATGGAGTGCGTTATGAGAGTGATCTAAGTGAGAATGTGGAGAGTGGAGAATCCCAAATGTCAATGAAGCTGCTGTGTATAGCCATCTACAGGATGCCTCCCTCTTTGCGGAGTTTATGCACTAATCATTTTTTAGGTGAGTAAAAAAAAAAACTTAATTGAAATGTATCTCTTTTTCTACACTGCCGAACCTTAAAATCAACCTGTTTTGCATTTAATTTCATAAAAACGTGATTTTTTTTCAATCTGTGCTTTAGGCTGGCTGTCCTTTGAAGGGATGCTGCTCTTCTACACTGACTTCATGGGGGAGGTTGTGTTTGAAGGAGATCCCAAAGCACCCCACGACTCCGAGGCTTACCAACGCTACAATGCTGGTGTCAGCATGGGCTGCTGGGGCATGTGCATCTATGCATTCAGTGCTGCTTTCTACTCAGGTAAGTACTCACACATCACATCACGTCTGGCAGGTGTGATTCCTTACCCTGGTTGGATTTGTGCACTGCTTCGTCTTACACTGAACCTCTCTCTGCTTTCCCTTCTTCAACTTTCAGCCATATTGGAAAAACTAGAGGAGCGTTTCTCTCTTCGCACACTATATTTTTTCGCCTACTTGGCATTTGGTTTGGGCACCGGCCTTGCCACACTATCCACCAACCTCTATGTGGTACTTTCTCTCTGTGTCACCTACGGGGTGCTCTTCTCCTCTTTGTGTACGCTGCCTTACTCTCTGCTGTGTGAATACTACCAGAGCCCTCAGGTCAGTATCGATATATATAAGTGCAGCAATTACCTAATTATAGTTGCTGGATGATATTTTTCCTGTGTGAACATAAAAGAATAGATCAAAATTTATATGATCACCTTACCATTATCGTGTTTGTTTGATGGCTATGAAGCCACAGCCATCAGCCAGTTAATTTAGCTTAATGTTAAAGAAAGGGAGGTAATAAAATCTGCCTTTGAGCTGAATAACTAGAGGTTTTATTCCAAATCATACAAAAATGAAATATGAAAATAAAACTTTATTGATGTGAAGCAGCTTTTTTTAAGCTCTAGAGTTGCAGGAAGTCCTATTATGTTAGCTTTGCATAGCACCAGATTTGCTGTCTCACTGTTTCTTGGACGTTCTACAGTAGAGTGTTTTTCTGGGTGCTTTTTGCCAGACATTAGCATCGCCCTGGTTCATTCATCAAAGAGCCAATTTAATTTTTAGGCCTTTTGAATTACTGCAGAAAATAGCCTTTCTGGGAAATGAACATGAGTTTTGTTCAGCGAGATCATTTTTCCCAATTAACACAAAGTTTAGGATTTTTTAAAAGCTGTAAAATGCGTAGATTTTACTATAAACTCGTTACGCCACAAAGCTCTCATATTTTGCTGTGATCAAGTTAAGTTCTGGAGTTTCATTTAGCTACTTTTTTAGGAAACGCCTTCTCTGATTCAGATAAAAGAAGAAGAAGTTGAGTATTTAGGTATGTATTTTATGTTGTAGAATAAAAGCCCGTGTAAGCATCTAGAATCTAACTTCCAGTTAAGGGACCCAAAAGTGCTCAAGGTCCATTTTCAGATTTTAGGACCTTTTCCCACAGCACTATCTAAAGCAAAGCTTTGTGTAACTTGTATTGGCTGTAGCTTCATATTTAGTTTAGCGATGTCAGAAGAAAACAAATGAGCACACTGTCAAAATCTTTTACAGCTTTACCCAGCAAATGTTTCAGTGGAAAGAAGACTTGAAAAATAGTAATCACTCTCACTTTCCTTCCTAGATGCTTCTTGAATATCATTGTTGGAGAGAAATTTTGTTTTCAGAGATTGTTTTGAATGATCTGTTTACTGATTAGATCAAAAATCAAAACAAAGAAATCTTTATTTATTAAGAGTTAAAAAAAATACATACAACACAAGAATAACTTGATTTCCTAACTCTTACTCTGGATGCTTTTCTTTAGGGAGCAAAGAGGCAGTGGTTGTGACAGTCCAAGTTCATCATGGCACAAATGAGGCAGAATTTACATGTAGATAACCATAAATGACTTAAAAAGGTTCATATTTAAAAAACAAACAAACTTTTTTCTACTTGATTTACATGGAGTTGACATCAGGCAGCTGTCTTCATAGTTACATAGTATCATTACAAAAAAAAGACAAGAGTGTTTGATTTCTCCACTCCTGTAAAATGACTTTGTCCACTGTTGTACATGTTAGAACATCACCTTCCGGCTAGCATGTTTGCTGAGTACTTGCTTGCAGTGCTTAGACTGTTCCCACACTGTAATTAAACCAATTTTGTCTTTCAGTTTTGCGGCTCATCGGAGGAAGGGACCAGACGAGGGATGGGGGTGGACATCTCTCTGCTCAGCTGCCAGTACTTCCTGGCTCAGATCCTGGTCTCTGTGGCGATGGGACCTCTGACTTCCCTGGTGGGTGGGGCCCAGGGAGTGATGTACTTTGCAAGCCTGATGTCATTCGTGGGCTGCCTGTACTCCTCTCTCTGCGTGGTGTACCAGCTGCCCCCCCCTGAGGGTGAGCCCCCCGAAAGCGAGACCCAGCCACTATTGGTGCACATTTAGAAAAGCCTCTTACAAATTTATTTTTACCTCACACACAACCACACGCACGCGCACACACTCCACAGCACTGTTGCTTTAGTGTCTGCTGTGTTGACCTTCACAGTGCGACAGACGCACTGTAAATCCTGCCGCACACTGTACAGCACAGATTCATATATTGTTTTACACCAATTTAGCACTGCTCCTCTCAGAGCTAGACAGACAGACAGACAGACATTGGCCACCTCTCCAGTCTGTGTTTATACATGACCAGCGTGTTCATACAGTGTGTGTGCCCATGCATTTTTTCCTAACTTTTGCAAATGAATGTGTGACCTCTCTGAATGTGTGTGTGACTCTGAGTGACTCCTGTGAGTATAGATAAGCCGTTCTTGTGTCTGATTCTTTGCTGTCAAACTCTTGCATCATTTTTCTTGCTCATTTGTTGGTGTTTTTAGGATAGAAGTGTTTACCAGTATACGCAAGCTAACCACTGCTTTCCCTCTCTTTTTCTTCCTTTTATCAGTTGCCTAACGTCTGCATGAGCTGCAGTGTAATCTCTTAAAGCCCTGTGTTAACGTTTTGTTTTGGTCATATGGCCAAGGGAATGTCTACCTGCCTGTTTCTCTGAGTTAGCATACTACACCTTAGGCAGGATTTTCTGACTAATTGAATGTGCTGCCAGTAGCCATTCAGGCTCACCGTTCATTCCTCTTTATTAATTCAAGAGCTCTCATTGCATAATTTAGCAAACACATAGTTATTATTCACGTGAAGCCGAGCTACGCCTAATCACAGTCTGGAAGGCCTTCACATTCTCCACATTTTAACAGCAAATACAAACAACACTTTCCACACTATCCAGTCATTATGAGACTTAACCAGTGTGCTATCCCCAAAATTTCACAGTTTGGTGCTGGGTGACTCTTAATCAAGAGTCCAAATAGGAGTACAATGTCAGCTACTTAATCATCATAGAGCCGTGTCTAATAGGATGACACGCGTACTCGTACAAAAAACACAGAGAAATGTGTACTGGTGGCTAATTCTTGTCTGGGCCCTCACTAAGCCATGGACAGCCCTGTGAGCTGTTACCCTACTCCTGGCCATACCATTGTAATAATGACAGTGATTCTTGTCATTATCAGGAAGAGGAGAAGTTGAAACTGGGGTCTGAATCAGCAATCAGTCGGAAACCGAACAAAACAGGAGAAGAGAAAACAAAGAGAAGACTCATGTGAACTATGGGTAACCCTGAAGGTGGACAGCATTTTAAAAAAAAAGCAAAAAAAAAGACTGTGGGGGTTCACAGAGCCAGCGGCCGCGAGCGCTTATCGTCATCATTAGGGCGCATGCTTAAGGTAGTAGGCTTCCGCTCCACTATGCTCAGTCCATCAGTGACGTATAGTGATGACTTTTCGTTTGTTAGCTGGACGTTTTAAACCTCATTCCTTTTTCCATCATCAAGAAGCCATCTACATCACTAAACTGGTACATGCAGTTTATTTTTTCATGGCAAAACGGTACGCTTTGTCTGTTCAGCCAAACACAGGCACCAAGCCTGATTTCAGGGCTTCAAATGAGCTTTTCGTTGTGTTGGTTCCACTGACTGAGCACCTCAACATGCAGGTGCCCCAGAAGAATGTCTGTAATTGCCTACTATCAAAGCCTGCTGGACTGACCAGATGCACGCCACGCTAACGTTTCTGAGGAAACAGTAAATGTGCGGATCATGCTGTTGCAGCTTGCTTGGGAAAGAAATAAAACACAGTTTTTGTGTTACATGGTACCACCTATTGCTCAGTATTAGCAGTGCTACTGTAAAAGCTACTTTTATTCAGGGTTAAGTTAAAACTAAAATGATCATTTTTTGCCACGCTTGACTCCTGTGTCAATTATTTTGTTGCAGGCCACATCAGTTCTGGCTTCCCTTAATGATGGGGTGAACTTCTCATATACACCACATGGGGGAGTAAGTGTACACAAGAAAGTAATCCATTGATTCTGTTCACCCTTTTCCATTACCAAGTGAAATTATTCCTGCTCCTTCCTGCATCTAAGCCAGCCATTTTCCATGTTAAGAAAAAAATAGGTCAAGTGACATCATCCACTTATAAAACCGTGTTTTGTTTTTTTAAAGAAAGCACCGATGATGAGCTATTAACAGATAATAAACACACAAAGACATTCTTAAGTAAAAAGACAATTTATTTGTTAATCAGAATATACAAAGCAGTGGCTGAAGTAACCGAATGTCATTCTGGTTCTGAAAAAGGCAGTCTTGTACACAAAACTGAGCTACCCAACCATAACATAACACTCATTGAAAATGTAAGAGAAACAAAGTATAAATGGTACAAACTTGCGTGGAATGCATACAGAACAAATGACCAAAGCTTTAAGATTTAAGAGGGGTTAATTAACATTGCAAAATCCTGCCTCCACAGAACTGGGGAGTTTGGGGGGAATCAGGGGGTCAAACTATCTAATCATGGAGGTGCAAGACAGAGCCCCTTTAATTCATTTGCACCATCTGCTATGTTAACAGGGCAGCCAAAGATTAAGTAGCAGCTCAAACACAAAATATTATGCCTTTTAACTAATAATGCTAACAACTGTCCATTATCCCCTGCTTAAAACTTATCTTTGGTCCTTTAAGTGTATCTGAGAGGTCAACATGAGCCTTGGAGGTGAGCAGCTGCCTGTATGTATGAATCATCTGGTCAGCACTGACATAATAGAGATTGTGCTTCTAACATACTGATATCAAACCTCAGGAAATTTAAAAACAAAAACAAAAACTGATCTCGTGGCATGGCCCGATTTGTACAAGTAGAAAAAAAAAAAAAGCTCATTTTAAAGACCAATAAATAACATTTCATTTAAAAAAAAAAATAAAAAAAAATAAAAAAATAAAGGATGCAGGGCCACTATGTTTCAAGACTCCAGTGCAATGTGATAACATGGGAGCAAACAAAAAGAAATTTCTCTCCAAAGATACAAAAAAAGCACAAGCTCTACAACACGATGTTGACCAGGCTGGTAAGACAGTGCTGCAAACAAGTAGCAGGGCAGAGACCTAAGCCTCCACTTCTGCCTCTTTCGAATCCCCATTTTCCTCTGTCTTCTGCTTTTTTGTCTCCACCTTTTCCTAATGGAAAAAAGAAGAAGAGTCACATTAGCAAAGGCCAAAACCAAGACTAAAACTTGCATACTTAAGGCCTGAAGACAACCCACCTCCTCCTCCTCAGCTGCACGCTTCACAGGCTGTGCATCAGTCTCCTCAGCAGGGGGCGCCTCCTCTGCATTCCCTATAAGGACAGTTTGTCACTTCAGAAATTACAGCCTTCACTTCCAGTGTATTTTTTTTTTAAACATATCAAGATTCACTTGTATTAAAAAAGGAAGATTTTGAGGTCAGTACCACACAAGAGAAACAATTATAGGGCAAATCAGAAAAATCTGAATACAGTACACATATAGTTGCAATTCCAATCTTTCAGAAAACACTAGTAGCACTTAAAATTAACTTACCTTCCCCATTCTTGTGCTCCTCCTCTGTGGTTTCTTCCACTTTGTCACTGTGTTCAGCACCGTTCTGGATGAAGCAGAGGAAACGTCAGTCTGGTAAGGGTATACAATGACTGGCCTTCAATTATATAAACAAATTATTTGCAGAATAACAAGGCATCCCGAGCATATTTTAAATTATGCTCCCAGAGACTTGCATGTACAGGCTCCTTTGGGGATTCTTTAAAAGGCAATGTGTAGTGAGCTGTTATTACACTCCCAGAGGATTAGCTACCAAGCTCTGGGAAACCTCAGAGAAGAGAAAAACCAATGGAGACGTCCAGAGGGTTGCTAGCGAACATCTGCCATTTCACAACCCAAACAAAGCACAGTGTGGAGAGCAGCTGAACAGGAGGAGGGGGGAGGCGGGTGCAGCGACACCTGCATGATGAGGGGCGCTAAGACAAAAGGCCATGAGGCTGCTTCTCTCGGCTCCAACTTACTGTGCCATTGGCAGGTGCGTCCCCGTTATCGGTCTTTTCCTCCACTTCTGCCTCTTTCTTCTCTTTCAGCTCCTACAAAATAAAAGCCCCTTTGATCAATGTTCAGTTAAGAAAAAGAGTTAAGTGCCAAATGTTACTCCCACGTCCGAGTTTGATTACGAGCTCGGATTAAGAAAGAAAAAAAAACACGATGAAAACCGTATTAATTTTGTGTTTTTTTTATCAAAACTAAGCGGGAATGCTGGTCGTTTTCACCCCCATGCCGCGCTGTTACACAGCAGTGTAACCGTGCTGTGGCTTCCCGCCCACAGCGGCAGCTCCGCTCCACCAGCTGTACCGTTTGTGCCGCTTTGTCTGCTTAACAAGACATTTTTAAGCCAAACCACATCACACACATTTCAGTTTCCAGTCACAGCAATTAGTCGTCGATGCTGAAAACTGCTAAATGAATCGCCTCCACGAAGTATGGCTTTCGCCATGTGATATTTAAGACAAGTTACTGGTTTAACTTACATGAACTAACGTTAATTACAAGCTTTGCTGCTGCCGTCAAATAACTCACTTGTTCAGCCGTAGTTAGCTAAAGAAACATAAACACTGTAACAACTTGTACAAGTTTTCTAAATCTTTCAACACGACGGTTCAACCGAGAAGAAAAAAAGAAAGGGAAAAAAAGGTGAATGAAACGCACCTTGGCTGTAACCTCTGCAGTGGCGGTTGTGTCAACAGCTGTGTCGGCCATGGTTAATTTTGTGTATTAATTTAGCTAATTATATTCCCGATCTAAAGAATAATTATTTCTCGTCTCTTCGCCTCCGTGTGAGCAGTCCAAAGACGCTGAGAGAGAAACGATGTCTGCCTGTCTCCGCTTTTCTCTCGAGCTCGTTGAAAATCCACTCTCGTTGGATACAGCGGCTCCATCCTACACCTGATTGGACAATGTCGACCACCGGGATGTTTGATTGGATGAGTATCTTTTCAATCTTGAAAACGAATCCCACCTCCGGTCTATCTCACCGTTGATTGGTCAAATTTTTTTAAAGCGCTGCACTATATCATAATTCTTTTTCCCCCCCACTACCCTTCACTTTGCGTTTGGTTTTTTCACTTAAATATGAACAATGAATACTGTGAAAGTTATAATAATCAATAAGAATGTATTATTTATTAATATTGTTTCAAGTTGATGGATTGTAAAAGTTTATTCATACACAGAAAGACCCAAAGGCAATATCTTTTGTCTCAGCGCTCTTTCTCCGCAGAGACGTGGTGTCAAATTACATGCAAAAAGGAATAATGTGACGGGCTTGAAAGCAGACGGCCACTCCTCCTTTCTATATTTAACATTTTTAACGAAATGTACTCACGCCTGAGTGTTCTTACACTTTCATTTTTTTCCTTTACAAGACCCGATCAAAGTCACTTCTGTTTCAATAACTTCAACACACATCTTAATTAATTAAGACCACAGCTGTAATCTAAACAGCAACACTATGCCCCGCAACCCTAGAGCCTAACATACATGTTAAAATGAAAGTTTAATTATTTCCACAGATGCTGTGCATTTGGACTGTATTTATTTATAATTGAATGTCTCGTCGAACTATTGGATGAATAGTGACATTTTCATTTGTTTTGTTTTTTTATTTGTTTTTCTTACTGAAAACAGTGAAGGTGATCAATTAGTACTTTAAAAAATGTACAAACCCCTATCTGCCTCAGTATGTATTTATTGCAAAGCTAGGAGGGGAGATCAGTTAAACAATGTATATGATATGTGATTTGTGAGCTTATCAAAGATAGTAGTAGGGTGTGGTGTGCCTACAGTTGTGTGAAAGCCTTTATAGCTGTCACATGACGTTGTAACCTTTATTACGCTGTCAAAAAAAAATAAAAAAAATACAGACTTCCTTTTTAGTGGGAAAGTATAGAGCGAGCATGAGCTCATATTTAAAATAAAATTTAATATAGGCTATTACATAGGCTATAATTGCAAACAATGAAAAGCTATGCCATTCACCCCATGAATACAGTAGCTTATATAGTACTCTGCAAAAGTCACCCCTATCTTCTTTATATTTTTCTAGGAAAATGGGAGCTAGGTGCAGCGACTTATTGAAATGTGCAAACATATGTGGAAATACAGCATATAAGGCAAAAACTGAGTTTGTACAACTGTAGTAAGCTTGAAAGTCAATATTTGGTAATGACCACCTTTATTCTTCAACAGGGGCTGAGCTCTCTTGGGCAAGCTTTCTTCTAATTTCTTTAAGTAGCCTTCAGGAGTAGTTCTTCAGACTTCTTGCAGAAAATTCAAAGTTCTTCTTTGGATGCTGGCTGCCTTTTATTAAGTTTTCTGTCAACATGATCCCACGCTGCTTCAACAACATTGAGGTCCATGCTCTGGGGAGGCTAATTCATGACTGATAGTGTTCCATTGTGTGTTTTATATCCAGGTATGCGTTTACTGCATTGGTAGCGTGCTTGGGAATACTGTTATGCTGAAAACGGAAGAGGTTTTCCACTGCCTGAAATGCAGCCCCAAACCAAATTTGGATTCATCACTCCATGAGACCTGTTGTGACTGATTTTCAGTCCAGTTATCTTGTAATTTGACATACCTCATCTTTTTGCCACATTTTTCCTTCCTTGAGAATTGGAAGAATGAAGCAATTTCTAATGAGGCTTTAGCGAACAATGGATGGATCAACTGAAGCTCCAGATGCATCTCTCAGGTCCTATGTCAGATCTTTGCTGGTCTTTTTTGATGTTCACATGCTGTTTATCACCTCCAGATAACTTTTTAGGCCTGCTGCTTCTTCTTCTGTGCTCAACTTGTTCAGTTTCTTCAATATGTTTTGGCACAGACATGCACACCATGCCATGATATGTCAAGCCTTCCACTAACAGCTCTTTGGGGATCAGCTTGGTGCGAAAATACTATTATATGTCTGTCAAACTGTGTTTTGTGACAGCTTGCTAGTAACAAAGTGCCTAAACTTTCGATTTATAATGGGTTCTTTGCTAAGTTTTCTGTCATGTGTAGACATCCCTTTGGTTAGATGTCATTTTTTTATGTTGAAATGATTAATAGGTCAGTGTTAAGAGACAAAAAACATTCCTTTGAAAATGGTGAAGGAAGAAGGACTGGACTGAAAATTAGTGGAAAAGCAGCCAATGTCCAAAGAAAAACTTCAGAAAGAGCTTCAGAAAATCTGGAGAACTATTGTTCAAGACCACTTGAAAAAATTACGAGAAAGTCTGACTCCTTGGAAGAAAAATATAAAGAGTGTCACGTATAGCCATAGTACTGTCTGCAGTTTGATATGAGGTGCTATATTTTAATTTCTAATTATATTTCCTCTTGACTAAGAGAAAAAAAAAATTGGTACTGCCACGTGATGTCTCTAACCAAACTATACGCGCTCTACTTCAGAATATTTCTGAGATGATCTTACTTTGCCATCACTGCAGTTGCTCATTGAGCAGTTAAACCAAAGGAAGTGGTAGCAAACCACGTTGTGGGCCCCGAAGTCTGTAATTTAAGCCTACATCTGGTCACTGCTTCACTGTCAGTTGAATACAAAGGAAAATATTTTTATCTCAGGTAAAATCTCCACATTTGTGCCATTACAGTCACAGCTAAAAATCCTCCTCTTTGAGGCTGTTTAACCTTCACCAGCCTTCACCACCTCGCTCAGAGTTCATTTTTAAATTATGCTTAATGTGGTGTCATTTCCACTTGTTTGCGCCGTTTCACAAGCCATATTTGCATGTGTTTCACATAATGTATAATTTTCATTTGAATTTCAAACATTTATAGAAAGTCTTACTAATGTTTGTGTCTTGTACTTGTCTCAACACACCCTAGCAGAATATTTCAACACAACTATATGTTCACCCTCTAATTTTAAGACCTTCCAAAATCTAATCCCATGCTGCGTCAGTTATCGTCTCTGTGCATGCCAACATTCAAGCCACTGATTCTAAAGAAGCCTCCCGGCTTTATGTTGTCATTCACCTCACATTCGGCTGAAACACAATTATGAAGAGTGTAATTACGTTGCGAGAGATCAAAGGGTTGTGCTTCGTTCTACAGGCTTGCTACTTAAAAATGCATTTTCTGTCTCATGTAAGTTTAATTTTTTTTAAATGATGTTAAGTTTATTGTTCTATAACATTACCTGGTAACTGTACAGGTGTTGCCAATTTAATGTGTGAAAGATGGACATTTAGATGGTATAAATATTAAACAAGGTATCAGATGATTGCATTGATAGAGCATTAGTTTTTACGACGAGGTTGAAAATTCATGCGCAAAGCTGCAAAAAAAAAAGGCATTCATCACACCAGTGTCCTTGGATTTGGGAAATGAATGACCACGGAGAAGAGAATCCAGAGCACTGAAGCAGGAATCCACAATGTAATGAGCTCAGTGTGTGCAAAAGCTAGTGTGAATCCATGGCAGGAACAGTGGAGCAGACTGAAAAGCAGCAGAAGGCATTACTCACTCTGTTTCTGCAACTGGAAAATGGGAGCAATCAGAGAGAGGGGAGGTGTTTGTGAGATCATTTCCTGTCTTTTTTTTCCTCATTTGCCTACCTCGACATGTTTCCATGTGCCAACAATATGCTAGAGAGAGAAAAAAAAAATCTATCTATGGGTAGCTTGTGCTTTCTGCAGGTAAAAGAAAAGACCAGCCTGGAGCTCAAAGAGGACAGTCAAGCATAAAACTAAAACAGAGATGCAGTGATTTTCATAAACCTCTTATTTGCCATGAACAGTGTTTACCATACTTTCCACAGGCGCAGGAAAACTTTTTATGGCACTGAAAATTATTGAGACCACAGAAAGTAATACTGCATAAAAGCTTCTTTGTGTTCACAGTGACTCATGTTTGAAAATAAATGAAATATTTTGCACCCGTTCAGCCTTGCCTGGGGAAACATTCGCTTGAGTGCTAAGCGGTTACCTGCTGGGGTTGAAGGTTGTAAGATAAAAGATGGGAAGTCTCCCAGGTTAATTCAGGTTAGTTCAGCCCGGTAATTTCTTGTGGACAAAGGACAGACCTGACTTGTGGAATGTCAGCACTTGAGAAAAGAACAAAGTGGGGTTCATCATGGAGCAGAGCTCAGGATCAGGCGGGGGGAAGGGTCCTGATAATTGGAGAAATTGGTGGGGGAAAACTGAGCGCTTTTGTTTTGTGTCCCGCATGGGCTGGCTGCTGATTTCTGATTCTCGGGCAAGTCTTGCAGAATATAGAGACAACATAAAGTTGACTTCTCACTGGGAGTCAAGTGCCTAGTCATGGAGCAAGTGTGAGAAAATGTGGTCTTTAATTAACACCATATATACTGAGCATTGACAACTATAACAACCTGTACACTTGTAGTTTTGCCAAAAGATTTCTGGAAACTATCTCTCATCAGTGGTGCATAGGCCACTGACAACACCCCTCCAGCACACTCAACTCCGATCTTCTCCTAAAATCCACACAGGGGCGTCTGCTCTGGATTTTGGTCTTAGCACCTTACACCATATATTCTCTTTCTCTCGCTACCTGTGCATTCCAGGTTAAAGCCCGCCTAGTGATGTTATTGATAGGCTTCCTAAGGGTGTGGCGAAACCAGCTCCACATTCTTCTCAGCATATATGTGGCTGTTGGCTCCTGCTTTGTTCTCGTCCACAGTTTGTCATTAGTAATCCTCTCTGGTCACTGGATAAGACAGTACAAGCTGTAGTTGTCTTGGATGTCAGAAAGCGGGTCAGCTTTGTAACTTCCATGAGGTCTAAGGAGCTTAGAAAGAAAAGCGTCTGGACTTCTTTGAGTTGCTTGAAGACGTTTCACCTCTCATCCAAGAACCTTCTTCAGTTCTAAGGGTCAATGGTGGAGAGTCCCAGATTTAAACCCAGTGGGAGTTTCCTCCCAAAGAGGGACAAAGGACCCCCTGATGATCCTCTACCTAATCACATGAGCCAAGGTGTGAAAGTGGGTGGGGGTCCTAATCAGCCCGGGTTTCGGGTGAGCTCATTGTGAAACCTGGTCCCACCCTATCATGTGATTTCCTGAGGTCAGATGGCCCAGGATGTGAGTGGGCGTTAAGGCGTCTGGGAAGGGATCTCAAAACTGGATTATAGACGGCAGACAGTTGGTGTCGTAAACCACCACCTCTGTTCAAAGATGGTCGCTCACAGTGGACGTAAATGGCTTCTTTCATTTACATCCACTGAAAGAAGCCATTTACGTCCACTCACATCCTGGGCCATCAGACCTCAGGAAATCACATGATAGGGTGGGGCCAGGTTTCACAATGAGCTCACCCGAAACCCTGGCTGATTAGGACCCCCACCCACTTTCACACCTTGGCTCATGTGATTAGGTAGAGGATCATCAGGGGGTCCTTTGTCCCTCTTTGGGGGGGATACTCCCACTGGGTTTAAATCTGGGACTCCCCACCAATTGACCCTTAGAACTGAAGAAGCTTCTCGGATGAGAGGTGAAATGTCTTCAAGCAACTCAAAGAAGTCCAGACGCTTTTCTTTCCAAGCTCCTTAGACTACGATGACCTGGATGACTGAGAACCTTCACAGACATAACTTCCATGAGGCGTTCGCTGCAACATGTCATACTCCATTACAGGAAAGATACTTCCACGCCCAAATCTATTTGTTTTGAGTTTGCGATCAGTGTTTCTGAAACAGTTGTGCTTTTCCAGTATATTAAGTTCTCTTTACCCTTTCACCTGTGAGCATGGGCGTCCCTAACAGAAGCTAATGTTCCCTGTAGTATAGGTCTCTGAGTTATTGAAGTACCAGCCAGCACACCGTGATTAGAGATGGACCAAGTGGTGGAAAAACTCATACTGTATTTTGTAATAATAACTGCGGGCATCCTTCTTAAATAGCTACTGTCTAAGCCACAGTCAAGGACTGTAACCTGTATGATAACATCTGTCAAGTAGCCTTACCCAAAGATACTTGACATACAGGTTAGGGGAGCCAGGAATTAAACCACCGCCCCACTACAATAATGTTGTTTTATTGTAGCAATACCTTAACATTCAGTGCAGTGTGTATTAATAAATGTCTAAAAAAACAGAGCTTACAATCAGTTTGCTTAAAGTACAGAATAATTATATGAAAACTGGGGCACAGAAAAAGCCAGAGCTTCAGCTGGATATTCTCAGGGTTGTTGCGGTTCTCTTTATTTATTTTTTTTGCATTAGTCTGTGGAGACTTCAAACATTTGGAAAAAGGCAGATGTAGAGTTTTTTTTCTTTTGGTCTATGTGCTTTCATGTGAAGCAGTGTTTGTCATTAATTCAACATAATTCAGATCCATCCCTTTTTGTGATAATTATGATGCAATGATGTTCTGCTATCAAAAAAAAATCCCACTTCATGTTACAAACACTGTTACTATTGACTTAATATCTAATGAAAAACTGTGCAGTAAATGAAGTAAGAATTAGGTTCTCCTAAACTGAGGCACACATTTTTATTGTTCAGTAAAAGGTGTCTTATCCCATTCAGGTGAGGGGAAAACAACACCACAGAGAGGATTAAATGGTTTAGAGGCTCATTATTAATGAATGAGATTAGGAAATACTGTGATCAGACATTTGGGCAAAATAAGCCCTCAAAGAGGTGGTAACTACTGTTAAAAGAGTGTGCTGTAAACAGAACCATGATCGTTTCTTTAAACCTAACCAGCTAGTTTTGTTGTTGCATGGCCTGAAAGTAAAACCAGAGAACCACATCTCCCAGCTAGCATGGCAGGTGAACATGCTTAAGAAAGCTGATGGGCAAAAGAAGATCACCTGGGGTACGCTAATGGTTATGGTGTGCATCTGACGCCTAAAAGCACTCAAAAAAATCAATGAGTGAACAAATGTACGACTGATATGATGTGCAGATGTACTGTAATAATGGTGCAGAGGCAAGGACACTGTGCTCTGTTTATCAGGAACTCTTCATGTAAGTCATCTGTCTGAAAACATATCTCTGTTTGCTGTGTAATCGTCCACAGTTTCCTGTTGCTTTCTTTTCCAAATAATTATCAGAAACTGAACATAGGAGCCATTTTTGAGAAATTATTATTCCAATGAAGAAGCAGCAGGACATGCTGGCACATTTTCTCTCAGTGCAGTACTAAACAAAAAGGATGCATGACAGAACAAGCATTATAAGAAAGAATGCAAACATCTGTTTACATCTGTTATGAGATCGTACACATAAAACAGGAAACTGTGCTGCAGGTAAAGTTAAAACAACTGAGAGCACTGGTATACTATGAAGATCTACAAAAATGCATATTGAGCTTCCTAAACATAACATCTAACAGTGGAAGGTGGAGGACATGCTTTCCTCCAGCCTCACCACTTGAGTTTAACTCATACACTTCTACCTTATTTATTTCACCTCTGTAGCTCCACCCATGTAACAGTCGCCAGAGAAAAGTGGAAATTTCCAGTAATTCCTGCTGCTTTGCAAGCAATGCTCCTCCTCCTTCTAGTTTCCCGCCTTTCACTCTACCTGCTCTTTACTGCTTCACACTGGCCTCGAGACCTCATGGCTCTGTTGCTCAACCTTGCGGTGCCTGGCAGTTTTAAAGAAAATATATTTCACTTTGCACACTGAACAACTTGGCAATTTCTTGCACAGATTTTCTTTTATACTTCTGGTGTAACCAGCATCCAATACAATGCTTTACATTATCATTATAGATACCTCATGTTTCTCTAAAGATGTCAAAGATTAGAATGGTTAATCTCCTTTTTATTCTGAGGGATTAGCAGATTAGGAGTTGAAAAATCCCTTTTCAAAGGTGCTGTTTGCACTTATCTTTCTGTGAGAGCTTGCCCCACTGTTTCTTGGTTTACTCTTCTGAAAACAAAGTATCTTATTGCCTCTATATTACTGGTAAAAATGCGTGTAACTATTACATTAGCTCTTGAGTGATGAACACGGGGTAGTTTGGGATCACAGAGCAGATGGTAGATTTGCATTTCTATTTCTCTGGCTGATCTGATATTCTGGTGTCTGGTTTGTCTCAGAGATCCTCCAAAAGCAAGCACGACTAAAACTGACACGTCATTTAAGATTCATCAAATGTGAGGAGCACTATGGTGATTACATAGAGGACTTCGGTGTAGTGCAGTAACGGCAAACGAGATCATAACGGCTCACGTGTTCGCTGACTGGGATGTCCATGCTATCTCTAAGCTACATGTGTGGTTTTATGACTTCCTCTTTATTAAAGAACACAATGCAACATTTTACATGATGATGTGTGCTAGAAAATCAGCTCGGACAAACTGCAAATAAAGCCACGAGACAGCTGGAGTGAAGAAGTTTTGAGTGTGTGGATGGCAAGAGGCACACTGACCTTAGACCCATTGTGAAGCACCAACAAAGAGCCATCTGCACGGCAACCAAAGCTGAGATGAGGGACTTGCACACAGGGGGACAGGAAAGAGGGGGGCTGGAGAGTAATAAAAGGCAAAACAAATCAGTGATAACGAAAAAAAAAAAATTGACTTGATCAGTTGAATGATGTGCAAAACATCAAAACAGCCAGAGGTTTGAACACATGGGGAACAAGAAACTGCACATCAGCCCAGAGAGTACACAGATCTCTCCACTGCTGGTAAAGTGGAAGACGAGAGCTGCAGGCCTAATCACTCGAAAGCACATTTCCTGCCTTGTGCATGATGAGATGAAGCCAACTGAAACTGTCAAAGGCTAATATTTAACCCGAAGCTCATTCATTTTCAGCAGAAAACACGCGGGGTTTATCTGCACACACATCCGAACTGCAACAATATCCCGGCCTAGCGGGTTAAAATCTCGGATGCTGAGCAGCTCTTTATTGTGCGGCGATAGGTGTGCTTTGCAAAATGGTGATAACAAAGACAAAATGGTGTCAGGGACATCTGTAAAAAAAAAAAAAAAAAAGAAAAAAAAGAAAAAAGAAAAAAAAGAAATCACAAATGTTTCACAGGTAAGGCATGAGAATCAGGATTGCTTAGCAACAGCAGTACAAAAAAAAGAGATTCGCAGCATGTGTGGTAAGCAGAAAACCGGCCGTGCTGCCACCTAGCGGTGGCCTGACGGCACTTACAGGAGGGACACCGGCACCGAAAAGCTCAGTCCTCAGAGGCATACATGCGCAGTAAGAAGAAGCTGCAGCTATCGTGCAACGTGTGAACCACGCGAATGAAGAAGGGCTTTATTTTAAAGGGTGATATCATCTTCGTTTCCTCGACGCTTTGAAATATAGGCTCAAGTGATTTGATTGGCTAGAAAATGCACCGGCTCTCATGGTGGCTGGTTGCTTAGCAACGTCACTGGTGGGGAGGGGGAGTGAGAAGGGTGCTTCGAGGGGGGAGGGAGCATTGTGGGTGCAGGCAGACTGACTGACTGGGGAAATACCTGGCAAAGTTCCCATATAAACAAATAAGAGCGAAAAAGAGAAGGAGGAGGAGGGCAGAGCGCAGACAGAGTACAGGGGTGTTTTCTGGTCCAGATAACAGTCCCGTAATAGACGGCGGGAACAAGGCATTGTACTTCCAACACAGTTTGCCCCCAGAGCAAGAGGGAGGTCAGCGAGTAAGAGCAGATTTTTTAAGAAAAGTTCAGTCTTTTGTGAAATGAAAGTTGGCCAGAACTTAAAATCCCGGTTTCTTTAAACAGTGTTTTTTGTTTTATTTTTTTTAAGAGGAACTGAGAGGAACACAATTACTGCCATAAGAGGACATCGGCTGCTGTAGACGAGGAACAGATAAAGATGGGGCCCTGGACACATACTGTAGACAGAGAAGCATGTAGCTGCCAGATGCAACTTTGGATAAATAGCACATGTACCTGCATGTTCTCGTTTGCATGACTGTGGGTGTTGTAGGTGTTTCTAGGAACAGATCTTTGAATCCAACTGAAGTTGAGTTGAATTGAATGAAATAGCCTCAACCAAAGAGTGCAGAAAAAAAGAAAGGAAAAAAAAGGAAGTTAAAAAAAAAAGGAGAGATGAAGAAAAATGTAAAGACGTATAAAATGGCAGTTGAGCTAAAGGACAAGAAAAGGTGGAAAATGTGCTTATAAAGAGAGGAGGGGTAAAAAAAGAAAAAAGGGAGGGCTGCTGCTGCTGGTAGGTTGAGATCTGAAGAAGGAGGTGGGCTTTGGAAATGGTTGATGCAGGGCGGTCTCTACAGGCAATGAGGAGTCTTTGTCAGGAGCAGGAAATGAGGTTTCTGTTGTGATTAAAAGGAAGGTTTCTATGGCAATGCAGAGAGCCGTGTGCACAGAGAATTTCTTGGCAGTGGAGGGGGCTAAGTGAGAGTTGAATGTCAAAGAAAGCAGCCTTCCTCCATCTCATCTCCCACCACCCCTCTGCTTTGCCACAGCACCACTTTTTATCTCTGATAATCTGTTTTCATAGACACACAGTTGAGACTGCACCAGGGGGATTATCTTGAGCAAACTGAGTCACTGGTCGATCAGTCATTTATGTTTACGGAGTAGCAGTTTCACTTCCCCAAATCGCTACTGTCAAATTAGATCAGGAAAGAAAGGTTTAGCTGAGAGGCTAATTAAAGCAAACAAAGAAAACAAACCCCACAAAACTGAAGACGATTAGCATAATGACCTGATTGTGTCTTTTCTTGTTTGTACAGACAGGTACACTTTTCTTCACTTACCCCCCTTTGCCTTGTTAGGCCCACGAAGTAAAAAAAAGCACAGTGGCATCAGAGTGACCTTTAAAATCTAAATATAGTAAAAAGCTTTGTTAATTGTTTCACTGAGTTAAAATATATTTCTTTAAAAAAATCCCCCATCCTGATTTTCTATTTTCTCCGCTGGAGGAAGTTGCTCTCTGCAGTGAGTGCCATATTTGCCCCGAACACAGACTTGATACAGGATGTTTGGATAAGGAGACATTTCAAACCCCTGGGGATCAAAGCGATTTTTTTAATGCTGTTGATATTACCAACTCATGTGAAAATAATATGTACCTGGTCTCCCTTCACCTCCAAACAGACCGAGTGGAAAAAGGGACTGATCTTAAATGGTTGTGATGTGCGAGATCAGAAAAAAAGCTAAAGGAAAAGTCAGAGCTCAGAGTTTATTTGATGCCCTTCTGACTAATGATATCTAATTTGCACCCCCCCCTTCCCCCGGTTAACAAAAACATCCAGTTACCTGCATATTCTTCTCAATGATCATCATTTGTAAAATAAACAAAATAAATATAATAGAAATATAATAAAAGAATGCATTCAAAATCCCAAAGTACATAGACGCCTTAAAAGGTCCTAAAAATCACCTTTTTTATTCTCAGCATGTCAATTAGAATTACAAAAGGTTCTGCTGCCCCCAACCTTTTTGTCTGAGCATGGCAGCAAGTATCATGTAATAAAGCGCTGCCAGGGAGGGAGGGCTGTGCTGGAACCGGATTGTATAGTCAAAGCCAGATGGCAAGTAACACATCAAAAGGACAGCTGGTTACTAGAGACTTTATAGCTCCTAAGCTAATTAGTCCCGACTAAGCAAATCAGAGCTACGTACAATACAGCAGACCATGCCAATGATTCATCATAAAAGATGGCAAACATACAACATAATTAGGCTTTGAAATGTTACATGTGGTAGCTGGTTCCATCAGCTATCATGGCCTTCGCTGATGGGTATTTCAGTAAATGACAATGATCCTGTTTTTAAAATGTGCATCTTTACTGGACTGGTTGGGTCAGTGTTTCAGATTACTGCCTCTTCCGGTGGGTGTGATCTGACGCTGAACTGCAGACTGATCTTTGATGGTCTTGTTGCTGCCTGTCGTGCAGAACTCTTTCTCCAGAACCTGGAAATCAAATAATCCCCCCCCCAAAAAAAACCCAGATGAGCTTCAAAAACTGACCAGTGCATATATCCCAAATTATCATGTTGGGGTACATCTGGGACTTATTACTGCACTCACTCCCTTCATTATCCTTTGGCGAAGTTCCCCTTGTGAGAGTGGCCGTTCTTCTTCATCAGTAACAGGAGACTCTTCTGCATCATACGCCACGCTAATGGATCCAAGTTAGATGCACACATTCATCAACCCAATGCGTTGCATTCATTTATTTGCAAATACACAGTTCTGACCAAAGGACTACAGCAAAAGTAAAAGGAAAGATTTACAAGACAGCAGTGAGACCTGCTTTGATGTATGGTTTGGAGATGGTTGCACTGATAAAAAGATAGGAGGCGCAAGAGCCGAAGATGTCAAGGTCTTCAATGGGAGTGACCAGGATGGACATGAAGAAATGAATGAGGGACAGCTCAGGGTGAGCGGTTTGGAGACAGAGTTAAAGAGGCATGGCTTAGATCAGGGGTCTCAAACTCCAGTCCTCGAGGGCCGGTGTCCTGAAACTTTTCCATGTGTCCCTGTTGCAACACACCTGAATAAAATTAGTAGGTCATTAGCAAGAGTATAGAACTTGACTGCATGCTGAAGTGGCAACCCCTAACCCTACTCAAGTAAATTTAAGTAAATGTAAGTGTTTGGAAAAATGTACTTCTAAAAGTACTTTTATTGCACCATGTTCATTCATTCATGAGCTGCTCTAACATGAATCAAATGGCTGAACTGCCACCTCAGCATGCAGTCAAGTTCTATAGAGTTTTGCTAATGACCTACTAATTATATTCAGGTGTGTTGCAACAGGGTAACATGGAAAAGTTTCAGGACACTGGCCTGGACTGGAGTTTGAGACCCCTGGCTTAGATGGTTTGAGCATGTGCAGAGGAGGGATAGTGAATATACTGGAAAAAGGGTACTGAACATGGATCTGCCAGGGAGGAGGAAGACCACAGAGAGGATTCATGGATGTTGAGAAGGGTTGGTGTGACCAAGGAGGATGCTGGGGATAGAGTGAGAAGGAAGCAGATGATCTGCTTCTCCTAAATGGAGAAGCTGAAAGAGAGAAGGAGGAGGAGGAGGAGGAAGAAGTAGAAATACACAGTTTTCAAAATGAACAGATAAACAGCTGACCTGTTGACTGCAGGTTGGATGCTGATATTCTGCTGAAGTAGTTTTGGATTCTGACCCAAAGGGAAGTTGGCCGGGTCTTTTAGATCCTGTAAGAGTTTTAAATGCAGAATGTTTGTATCACAGGAAAGAAAACAATATATGCACACGTTAAAAGGCCAGCCTGATTACTTTAGTACTGAGGAAAGCCTGCACAGTGAGCAGTTCGTTGGTCCTCTGCTCCACTAAGCTGAGGTAGGACATTATGTTGTTCTCAGTGATCCCACTGGAGGAGCCCAGCATATCTTCTATCGCTGAGCGGTCGCACTCTACTTTAGTGAAGATGTTGTTTACACCTGCGAGAAGGAAGAGAAACTATGAACTGTTTAATTAGTTTTTTTTTTTAATAAATATCCAGGTGACAGCCTCAGCATGTTTTAGCTATTTGTTTTTTTTAATTAAATACATGTATTACTACATTATTCATTCGAACAGTCTTCATAATATTCACTGAATTATGTGATTGCTTGTAGGGCTTTGATAATTTGCATGATTATTGGGACCTTCACTGCAAAAAAAGCCTTAAGGATGTATGGAATTATGAGAAATTACTAGTTGTAATGATAACATTTTAATATTTAGTAGAACAGTAACTGCAAAATAAATCAAACCCGTTTTTGTCTTGTCCAGGATCTCGCTTATGATGCTGGCTCGGTTCTCGTTGGCCTTTCTTTGAGATAAAACTCCCTCTAGTTGCTTATCAATATCTTGCAACAAAGATCGGTGCTCTCGTTCCTGCTGTAAACCTTTAACCCGAAACTGCTCCATGTCCTGTTTGATCTGCCGAGAGGCAAATTCCATCACAAACAGACATATATACAGTGCATGTTAAAAACATAAATGAACAAACTTCCCCACCCAGCACACCCTGACACCTCCCAAACTTCATCATTAGCTTTGATCTAATTTCCTAATATTTCTTCTTCTTCCACTGTTTTTTTTTGTTTTTGGCTTATTTGTAAATTATATAACAAAAGTGTGTACATACTGCATAACTGCACTGGGAAAGAATATGTCATTTTTCTGATTTAAAGGGGAAAAAACACACTTACCTTGCTAATTTCTTCCTTCAGTGCCTCAGCGTCATTGGTTTGCTCATTAACAAAATTGAAAAGTGCAAAGTTCCGGTCTTCAACTGAGGAGCATAACAGCAACACAGCAGTGAGACACTGAGTCCAATTATCCCTATTTTCCAAGTGGGATCTTACATATATTGAATTTTACTGTATGTAGAGAATGTAAGCTAAAGTAAAAACAAAAAACACAGAGCTGAAAAAACTAATAAAATAAATAGATGGATTTGTTCCAGAGCTAAAAACAACTATAAGAACTGCTAGCTTTGTCTACAGAAAACTATGTAATCTTCTGACTGGTTTGTTAGACTTACCCTGAATGTACCTGGTGACCAGCTGGTCCAGGTTCTCCTCCCCTGTAGCAATCCGAATCCTTTCAAACGCCTCCTCTAGAGCATCCAGTGACTCTTCTCCAGAGTCCATCCTGGACTGCTCTTTCGGCTCCAAAGCTATGAAACACAAAGCCCATCCCCCACCTTGTCCGAACTTGTTCCTCATTTATTTAACCAAATTAATCAACAGTGACAATCTGTACTTAACACTGTTACACCATAAATGTCCCCAAGAAATTTACACAGAGTTTTCTTTTCCTTTTGAACAGTTAAGTCACTAACCAGAAATGCAACAGCGATCCTTTTTGAGATCTATATTAAAGCAGCCAGGGACACACTGGCAAGACTGACTGTGCCTTCCCATTTTCACTGGTTTCTAAGCCAACAGCAAACTTGTTTTACTGAATTTTCTGCTTTGTTGCTGCTCTTATAAGTATGTTATTCTATATTAACATTTAACAATTTGTTAACATTTTTCCTGCAGCAAAAATATATCAAGTGAAATTGGAAAATCCTTCTCAGTGTTTTTGGGACCCCCCCCTAAAAAAAAAAAAAAAACAATTAGAAAGGATTTGCCAATTTACAGGTCATAGCCATGGAGATGGAGCAGACCACATAAACATACACTATTTGGACCAAAGCAATAGGCCACTGATTCATCTTTGAATTCAGGTGTTCTCAATCCCATTAACATAGGGATATAAATTATATCTGTGGCAATTACTTTATAAAAGTCATTAATCCTCAGTAATGCTCAGGAAGCTTCAACCCTTCTCTTAACATCAGCACAAAAACTGTGCACCGGGAGCTTCATGGCATGGGTTTCCATTGCTAAGCAGCTCCTATAGATGTAATGTGTAGGTGTCCCAGTAATTAAGCCTGTATAGTGTATTTTATCATTTGAAACATTCTTAATATTCATATTTAAGTACCATCTGTAATGTTGCTAGAGCACAGTTTCCAACTTAATAGTAAAAAAAAATACAGCCGTATTATTGAAGGTTCTTTACCTTACAATAATAAGAGCCTTGAGGCAACTGCTATTGTGGTTTGGCAATATATAAATAAAACTAACTTGATTAATATCATTAATATAAACAGACATAGCAGCTACAACACACTGGTTGCCTCTTACATTGTCTGGGTCCCATTTCATGCTCGTCGTCCTGCCTGCCTGCATCACTGCACTTGACAATCATGAACGTTTTCAGGGTGGACTCGTGCGCAATAACCCTCTCCAGCTCCTTCAACTCAGCGCTGTACTGGTCACGGTCCTTCAGTGCCTTCTCTTTTATTATTGTCGCCTTGGAGTGAGCCTCCACCCTAAGGTGCAGATAACAATTAGTGTTTGAACTGAATAACATGCAGATATTTTTTTGCCCTTCATAGAAACTGAATCTCAAATTTCACCTTGTGTCATAAGCAGCAGAGGACTGGTTGATTACTTCTCCAATTTTCTTGCGTACGTCCTGCAGTTCCTATAACACAAATGTTCATGTGGAGACATGTTTTCAGTTTGCATCTGCTATTTAAGTGTAAAGAAACCCGAGTAAATAAATGCCAAATAACAAAAATATTTGACTCCAGATCATATTATATGTGACTTGACCTCTGACCTTGCTTAGCCTGTTGTGTAGTTGCTGGAAACGAACACGCTCAATATAAAGAGTATGCAGCTCCTCTCTCACTTGGCTGTTTTTGGTCAACTGCTTATTTAAGCGAGTCAAGGCCTTGACAAAGAACACATGCAAACATTAATAACATTTTGTATAACACACCATGATATTTAACATTCAGTTCATTTTTCTGGGTATTTGGCTGTAACGTGCTTCATGACTCACTCTGTTCAGTTTGTATTCCGTAGTGCGTATGGACTTTTGGATTCGCTGTTCTGGGGAACTTTGAGCGTTACTATTACTAACCGCTCCATTTCTCAACTCTGCTAGCTTCAACTCCATGCTGGAGATCTAAAAACAGCACATAAAAATTGTGGTAAGCATGAAACAATATGAGGAAGTAGCAAATAATGTGAAAGCTCATAATTAACCTCCTTCTGCAGCTCTTGCTGGCATTTTTTGCCTTTCTGCAGCTCCTCTTCCAGCATTTCTCTCTGCTCAAGCAGGACCTGAATAGTCTGGATGTCCTTGTTTTCCTGCTGTTGACGGGACAAGCTGTTACAGGCACCGAGGTTTCGTTGCAGTTCCTCCTGCTCCTTCTGCAGCACCTCTATCTCCTGCCTTTATCCACATGACACAAGAGACTGAAGAGAAAAAAAAATACACAGACTGCTAACTATGTTGTATAGGTGTAGCTTTTACTCACTGTTGTTTGCGGATCTGTTTCCGGGTCTGCATGTTGTAGGCCTGCAGATCTCCTTCCATGATCCTGAACTGTCTCTGCAGTTTGGCTATCTCTTCTACTTAAGAACAATATCATGTGCACGTGATGTTACAGCTGTTTCAATCGATATATGAACAGTTAATAATACCAACACAGAAAACCTTACCTGCTCCATCAACATCAACCTCACTGTTATCTGAGCGTGCGCTTGCGGCTGATCTTCCTCGAGGCATGGCTGCATTGAACTTTAGAACATTCCTGATTACTTGTTTGAGGAAAAAACATTACATTTATTATTATATTAAATCTTCTCCATGCTATTTAGTTTCATATTCTGCTTTTAAACTTAGATTAGATGCTGAATATTTGTTCAAATAAGTCAAAACTTTAAGCAGCTTTAGTCTAAATCTTAGAGACATATCAGTCATTTCTTCCCTAATTATTTATTTACTGTTGCTTATATCATGTGGTTTGTGCACTTTGAATGACACAGTTACAGTGCGTTTACAATAAACAATAAATATATCTTCATAACTCTTGCTGTATTTTCTGTAACCGCAGGCTAATTTAACAGGTTACCAAAAACACCAGCGTGTTTCTTGCCAGCTGTTGTGTAATATATATAATATGTTGAGTTTAGATATTATTAGCTTGCCCACGAAAGTTATGCGAGAAGAGCGTTATGTTATTAATGACAAATACCATCTTATCTTACCTGTTGTAACGATGAGGTCCACCGAGCCCTTCACCACCTTCCGTAACAGAGGCCTGAGTTGTTAGCAACCGTTACTAGGTGTTTTGGGACAAACAGTCCCTGGGCTTAGTCTTTCAGACAGCAGGCTCTCGCCAATGAGTTGTATATAATGAGTTTATCATTTATTAAAAATTAAAAAAAAAATTAAACACACGATTAAACAATTCTTTCATTCTTATTCAAGAGTGGTTGTGGGTTTTATAAAATCTACAAATTTAGAAAAATGTATTCATATATTTTGTTTTTCCATCTTGTGTATAAAAGAAACACTCTTGAAAGCAGCTGTGATTAAATTATTTAAACAATATATAATTGTGGATTGAGTATATATGTTTTTAAAATTATTAACATACTTTGTATTTGTGTATTATGGTGCTTACTCTGTCCCCAAGCCACGAACTTCCCTATAACAACTATTGCTCTGATCACCAAGTACGCAGAAAAACTCCTAGAATTTGCATTTTGCACAGATTTACCCCTCTGATTTCCTTAGTATATTTAGTAATATGCAACACTTAAGTTTTATGATCTTGTACTGCATTTTCAGTTCTATTCTTGACCCCAACATAAGTATTATTTAAAAGTTGAATATTGTAGCTCACCCTCTAGTCATTAATTTGACAGCTTGCAGGTTCTGGTACAAACAAGAAAAACAGAATTCAAAAAAAGCAAGGTTATAACTCCATGTTTACCAGTTTAAAAAATTAAACTCATAAAAACAATAATAAGATTCCAATAA
This sequence comes from Oreochromis aureus, assembly GCF_013358895.1. Classification (NCBI taxonomy): domain Eukaryota; kingdom Metazoa; phylum Chordata; class Actinopteri; order Cichliformes; family Cichlidae; genus Oreochromis; species Oreochromis aureus. The sequence goes on along the minus strand of NC_052946.1, from coordinate 23,558,038 downwards.
TGTCGCGTGTATTACTCTGAGGCATAACCTTATAACATAAAACACACGTCATGCCTTAAATTAACAAAACATTACACAGAACACTGTTTCATTGCATTTTTATTCACTTAATGCTGTTGTGACTCTCAAAAGGATAAGTGAAACAACAATCCTGAAAGATAATTCTTTCTTTTAAAAAATCACGTTTTAAATCAAGTATGAATATATTGTTGTAACAAGTAGTAAAATATTGCATGCTACTACTGTATCTATACACACTGTACTCTCGTGTTATGATGTATTTGTTACTTTGAGATAAAATGCTTATATGCTTAGACTTATCCCAATCTAATCTGGTGCATTTTATAGTCTACTAAACTACGGTAAATATTACACAGTTGTTCCTATTCTTGTAGGAAGTAAAAAAAAATGTACGTTTTTCAGAATGAATGATTCTTTGATTTTCTTATTAACCAGTTTAATTGTGTGGATGCTGGTTAAGCATCCACACTATTGAGTTCCTGTTTCTCTTTATTCTTTATCTTTATTATTATTCCGGGTGTTTCCGTACGTTTTTCGCCGTGGATCTACTTCCACAATTTTCAGCCGATTTTCACCGTTCAAATTTTAAACTATTCTGCTAATTTTTCCCTTTCCGGCTATATCTTTTGGTATTTTATACTATTATACTTTTTAAAATATTAAGCTTTTTCCTTTAATTTGTCCCATTGAAATGAATGGGAAACTTCTGCAATTCTGTTAAAACTTACTTGTTTTTGAAACTGAACTACTTCCTCATACTTTCGCCTAGAATAACCATTCAAACTTTAAAATGTTCACAAATTATTGGGCTATTCATGTCTGATTCAGCTTTTTCATATCTGTTACCATTTTCATCTTATCCCTCTTCAAGTTTTGAGTTTCATCTTTGTGATTTTTCACAGAATACATGTGTTGTTATGGTTGCTATGCACTTGGTTTCCAGTGTGCCACTGTAGGTTTCGCAGTCTTCTCTTCATTTCCGAACAACTTCTTGCTACTTGCTCAATTTTCACTCAACTTCCACAATTTATACATCAAAACGTAGGTATTTTTGCTGGCTTTCAGAAAATGTCACCATCATTGTTGTGAGATTTATAGAATTTTGGCAAATCTCCTCAGACCAACACAAAGTCGGAAAACTCTCCATAGAAAGTCAATGAAGAGTTTGTTCAAAATCACCGCTTGATTTCTGTAATGAGAGGCATATTCGAATCGCCATATCTCCTCAACAAAGCGACGTTAAGACATGAGGCTTGTCCCAGTATATCTTCAGACACTCCTGATGCTCACAATTCAAGAATTTCTTTCTCACCTATTACCGTTCGGAAATGAGTTAGACTTGTGTGAGGGTAGGAAATTCGTCCTTCGCTCAGATTTCTTCAGATTTCAAACTCTGGAAATGATGCACTTTTTTCTCTCGTCATATCTTTTTGATGGATTTCCACAGAGACCTGAAAATTTCCATGACTGTTCACCAAAGCCTGCTGTCTCTT